>NC_053023.1:1653652-1777259 GCF_003073215.2 Triticum urartu
AACCGTATTGTAATAAACATGATCAAATAATATTTATGCTCAACGCAAACACCAAATAACACTTATTTAGGTTTAACACTAATCCCGAAAGGGAGTGTGCGATGATGATCATATCAATCTTGGAACTACTTAAAACACACATCCTCACCTTACCCTTAACTAGTCTCTGTTCATTCTGCAACTCCCGATTCAAGTTACTAATTTTAGCAACTGAACTAGTACCAAATACTGAGGGGTTGCTATGAACACTAGTAAAGTACACATCAATAACATGTATATCAAATATACCTTTGTTTACTTTTAAAT
Source organism: Triticum urartu (assembly GCF_003073215.2). Classification (NCBI taxonomy): domain Eukaryota; kingdom Viridiplantae; phylum Streptophyta; class Magnoliopsida; order Poales; family Poaceae; genus Triticum; species Triticum urartu. Next base: position 1,653,959 of record NC_053023.1, read on the forward strand.
CCTTTCTTATCCGCCAAATACTTGGGTAGTTCCGCTTCCAGTGACCAGTCCCTTTGCAGTAGAAGCACTTAGTCTCAGGCTTAGGACCAGACTTGGGCTTCTTCACTTGAGCAGCAATTTGCTTGCTGTTCTTCTTGAAGTTCCCCTTTTTTCCTTTGCCCTTTTCATGAAACTAGTGGTCTGGTCAACCATCAACACTTAATGTTTTTTCTTGATTTCTACCTTCGTCAATTTCAGCATTACGAAGAGCTTGGGAATCGTTTCCGTTATCCCTTGCATATCATAGTTCATCATGAAGTTCTACTAACTTGGTGATGGTGACTAGAGAATTCTGTCAATCACTATTTTATTTGGAAGATTAACTCCCACTTGATTCAAGCGATTATAGTACCCAGACAATCTGAGCACATGCTCACTAGTTGAGCGATTCTCCTCCATTTTTTAGCTATAGAACTTGTTGGAGACTTCATATCTCTCAACTCGGGTATTTTCTTGAAATATTAACTTCAACTCCTGGAACATCTCATATGGTCCATGACGTTCAAAAACGTCTTTGAAGTCCCGATTCTAAGCCGTTAAGCATGGTGCACTAAACTATCAAGTAGTCATCATATTGAGCTAGCCAAACGTTCATAATGTTTGCATCTGCTCCTGTAATAGGTCTGTCACCTAGCGGTGCATCAAGGACATAATTCTTCTATGCAGCAATGAGGATAAACCTCAGATCACGGATCCAATCCGCATCATTGCTACTAATATCTTTCAACACAATTTTCTCTAGGAACATATCAAAATAAACATATGAAAGCAACAACGCGAGCTATTGATATACAACATAATTTGCAAAATACTACCAGGACTAAGTTCATAATAAATTTAAGTTCAATTAATCATATTACTTAAGAACTCCCACTTAGATAGACATCCCTCTAATCATCTAAGTGATCACGTGATCCAAATCAACTAAACCATGTCCGATCATCACGTGATATGGAGTAGTTTTCAGTGGTTAACATCACTATGTTGATCATATCTACTCTATGATTCACGCTCGACCTTTCGGTCTCCAGTGTTCCGAGGCCATATCTGTATATGCTAGGCTCGTCAAGTTTAACCTGAGTATTCCACGTGTGCAACTGTTTTGCACCCGTTGTATTTGAACGTAGAGCCTATCACACCCGATCATCACGTGGTGTCTCAGAACGAAGAACTTTTGCAACGGTGCATACTCAGGGAGAACACTTATACCTTGAAATTTAGTGAGATATCATCTTATAAAGCTACTGTCGAACTAAGCAAAATAAGATGTATAAAAGATAAACATCATATGCAATCAAAATATGTGACATGATATGGCCATGATCATCTTGCGCCTTTGATCTCCATCTCCTAAGTACTGTCATGATCTCTATCGTCACCGGCATGACACCATGATCTCAATCATCTTGATCTATATCAATGTGTCGTTACATGGTCGTCTCGCCAACAATTGCTCTTGCAACTATTGATATCGCATAGCGATAAAGTAAAGCAATTATTTGGCGCTTGCATCTTATGCAATAGAGAGACAACCATAAGGATTTTGCCAGTTGCCGATAACTTCAACAAAACATGATCATCTCATACAACAACTTATATCTCATCACGTCTTGACCATATCACATCATAACATGCCCTGCAAAAACAAGTTAGACGTCCTCTACTTTGTTGTTGCAAGTTTTACGTCGCTGCTACGGGCTGAGCAAGAACCGTTCTTACCTACGCATCAAAACCACAACGATAGTTTGTCAAGTTGGTGCTGTTTTAACCTTCGCAAGGACCGGGCGTAGCCACACTTGGTTCAACTAAAGTTGGAGAAACTGACACCCGCCAGCCATCTGTGTGCAAAGCACGTCGGTAGAACCAGTCTCGCGTAAGCGTACGCGTAATGTCGGTCCGGGCCGCTTCATCCAACAATACCGCCGAACCAAAGTATGACATGCTGGTAAGCAGTATGACTTATATCGCCCACAACTCACTTGTGTTCTACTCGTGCACAACATCAACGCATAAAACCTAGGCTCGGATGCCACTGTTGGGAACGTAGTAATTTCAAAAAAATTCCTATGCACACGCAAGATCAAGGTGATGCATAGCAATGAGAGGGGAGAGTGTTGTCTACGTACCCTCGTAGACCGGAAGCGGAAGCGTTAGCACAACGCGGTTGATGTAGTCGTACGTCTTCATGGCCCGACCGATCAAGCACCGAAACTACGGCACCTCCGAGTTCTAGCACACGTTCAGCTCGATGACGATCCCCGGACTCTGATCCAGCAAAGTGTCGGGTAAGAGTTCCATCAGCATGACGGCATGGTGACCATCTTGATGTTCTACCGTCGCAGGGCTTCGCCTAAGCACCGCTACAATATTATCGAGGAGTATGGCGGAGGGGGGCACCGCACACGGCTAAGAGAACGATCACGAAGATCAACTTGTGTGTCTATGGGGTGCCCCCTGCCCCCGTATATAAAGAAGTGGAGGAGGGGAGGGCCGGCCCTTCTTTATGGTGTGTCCGGACATCATAACTGCACCCTATTGGATATGATGCATACCATGATGTCTCTTATCGAATTACCACAATAGTTTATGGGTTAGGCATTAGAGACAACCACATTCACTTTAAATAGGGCACCATGTAATTCCGATGAGATGACACCGTATGAACTATGGTTTAGAGAAACCTAAGCTGTCATTTCTTAAAAGTTTGGGGCTGCGACGCTTATGTGAAAAAGTTTCAGGCTGATAAGCTCGAACCCAAAGCGGATAAATGCATCTTCATAGGACACCCAAAACAGTTGGGTATACCTCCTGTCTCAGATTCAAAAGCAATAAGGGATTGTTTGTAGAATCGGGTCCTTTCTCGAGGAAAAGTTTCTCTCGAAAGAATTGAGTGGGAGGATGGTGGAGACTTGATGAGGTTATTGAACCGTCGCTACAACTGGTGTGTAGCAGGGCACAGGAAGTTGTTCCTGTGACACCTACACCAATTGAAGTAGAAGCTTATGATAGTGATCATGAAACTTCGGATCAAGTCACTACCGTACTTCGTAGGGTGACAAGGATGCGTACTACTTCAGAGTGGTACGTAATCCTGTCTTGGAAGTCATTTTGCTAGACAACAATGAACCTACGAGCTATGGAGAAGCGATGGTGGGCCCGGATTCCGATAAATGGCTCGAGGCCATAAAATTTGAGAGAGGATCCATGTATGAAAACAAAGTGTAGACTTTGGAAGAACTACTTGATGGTCGTAAGGCTGTTGAGTGCACATGGATTTTAAAAGGAAGACGGACGATGATGGTAAATGTCACCATTAAAGAAATCTCGACTTGTCGTTAAGATGTTTTCCGACAAGTTCAAGGAGTTGACTACGATGAGACTTTCTCACTCGTAGCGATGCTAAGAGTCTGTTGGAATTATATTAGCGATTACTGCTTTATTTATGAAATCTTGCAGATAGGATGTCAAAACATTGTTTCCTCGACGTTTTTTTTTTGAGGAAAGGTTGTATGTGATACAACCGGAAGGAAAGATGCTAATAAATATGCAAAGCTCCAGCAATCCTCCTAAGGACTGGAGTAAGCATCTCGGAGTTGGAATGTATGCTTTGATGAGATGATCAAAGATTTTGGGTTTATACAAAGTTTATGAGAAACTTGTATTTCCAAAGAAGTGAGTGGGAGCACTATAGAATTTCTGATGAGTATATGTTATGGATCAGAAATGATGTAGAATTTCTGGAAAGCATATAGGGTTATTTGGAAAGTGTTTTTCAATGGAAATCCTGGATTAAGCTACTTGAACATTGAGCATCAAGATCTATAAGGATAGATCAAAACGCTTAATGGTACTTTCAAATGAGCACATACCTTGACATGATCTTGAAGGTGTTCAAGATGGATCAGTCAAAGAAGGAGTTCTTGCCTGAGTTGTAAGGTATGAAGTTAAGACTTAAAGCTCGACCACGGCAGAATAGAGAGAAAGGACGAAGGTCGTCCCCTATGCTTAAGACATAGGCTCTACAGTATGCTATGCTGTGTACCGCACCTGAAGTGTGCCTTGCCATGAGTCAGTCAAGGGGTACAAGAGTGATCTAAGAATGGATCACAGGACAGCGGTCAAAGTTATCCTTAGTAACTAGTGGACTAAGGAATTTTCTCGATTATGGAGGTGGTAAAAGAGTTCGTCGTAAAGGGTTAAGTCGATGCAAGCTTAACACCTATCCGGATAGCTCTGAGTAGAGATACCGGATATGTATAATGGAGCAACAATTTAGAATAGCTCCAAGTAGAACAGTTATTTGGAATAGCTCCAAATAGAACGTGGTAGCTACATCTAGGAGATGACATAGAGATTTGTAAAGCACACACGGATCTGAAAGGTTCAGACCCGTTGACTAAAACCTCTCTCACAAGCAACATGATCAAACCCAAAACTCTGTGAGTGTTGATCACATGGCGATGTGAACTAGATTATTGACTCTAGTGCAAGTGGGAGTCCTGTTGGAAATATGCCCTAGAGGCAATAATAAATTAGTTATTATTATATTTCCTTGTTCATGATAATAGTTTATTATCCATGCTAGAATTGTATTGATAGGAAACTCAGATACATGTGTGGATACATAGACAACACCATGTCCCTAGTAAGCCTCTAGTTGACTAGCTCGTTGATCAATAGATGGTTACGGTTTCCTGACCATGGACATTGGATGTCATTGATAACGGGATCACATCATTAGGAGAATGATGTGATGGACAAGACCCAATCCTAAGCCTAGCACAAAGATCATGTAGTTCGTATGCTAAAGCTTTTCTAATGTCAAGTATCATTTCCTTAGACCATGAGATTGTGCAACTCCCGGATACCGTAGGAATGCTTTGGGTGTACCAAACGTCACAACGTAACTGGGTGACTATAAAGGTGCACTACAGGTATCTCCGAAAGTGTCTGTTGGGTTGGCATGAATCGAGACTGGGATTTGTCACTCCGTGTGACGGAGAGGTATCTTTGGGCCCACTCGGTAGGACATCATCATAATGTGCACAATGTGATCAAGGAGTTGATCACGGGATGATGTGTTACGGAACGAGTAAAGAGACTTGCCGGTAACGAGATTGAACAAGGTATCGGGATACCGACGATCGAATCTCGGGCAAGTACAATACCGCTAGACAAAGGGAATTGTATACGGGATTGATTAAGTCCTTGACATCGTGGTTCATCTGATGAGATCATCGTGGAACATGTGGGAGCCAACATGGGTATCCAGATCCCGCTATTGGTTATTGACCGGAGAACGTCTCGGTCATGTCTGCATGTCTCCCGAACCCGTAGGGTCTACACACTTAAGGTTCGATGACGCTAGGGTTATAAAGGAAGTTTGTATGTGGTTACCGAATGTTGTTCAGAGTCCCGGATGAGATCCCGGACGTCACGAGGAGTTCCGGAATGGTCCAGAGGTAAAGATTTATATATAGGAAGTCCTATTTCGGCCATCGGGACAAGTTTCGGGGTCATCGGTATTGTACCGGGACCACCGGAAGGGTCCCGGGGATCCACTGGGTGGGGCCACCTATCTCGGAGGGCCCCATGGGATGAAGTGGGAAGGGATCCAGCCCAAAGTGGGCTGGGGCGCCACTTTCCCCTAGGGCCCATGCGCCTAGTGTGGGGAAACCCTAAAGGAAGAGTCCTAGGAGGGGAAGGCACCTCCTAGGTGCCTTGGGGGGAGGGAAACCTCCCCTGGGCCGCCACCCCTTTCCCATCTAGGGCTGCCGCCCCCCCCCCCCCTAGGGGGGGGAACCCTAGAGGGGGCGCACCCTCCTCCCTCTCCCCTATATATAGTGAGGCCTGGGGCTGCCCATAACACGTGATCTGATCTCTGCCTGTTGGTGCAGCCCTCCCTCTCTTTCTCCTCATATCCTGTGGTGCTTGGCGAAGCCCTGCAGGATTGCCATGCTCCTCCATCACCACCACGCCGCTATGCTGCTGCTGGATGGAGTCTTCCTCAACCTCTCCCTCTCTCCTTGCTGGATCAAGGCATGGGAGACGTCACCGGGCTGTACATGTGTTGAACGCGGAGGTGCAGTTCGTTCGGCACTAGAATCTCCGGTGATTTGGATCACGACGAGTACGACTCCGGTGATTTTGAATTTCTGCTACGTTCCCCAACAAGTCCTAACCCTCTCCGGTGTCTATATAAACCGGAGGGTTTTAGTCCGTAGGACAACATACAGAACAACAATCATACCATAGGCTAGCTTCTAGGGTTTAGCCTCTCCGATCTCGTGGTAGATCTACTCTTGTACTACCCATATCATCAATATTAATCAAGCAGGACGTAGGGTTTTACCTCCATCAAGAGGGCCCGAACCTGGGTAAAACTTCGTGTCCCTTGCCTCCTGTTACCATCTGGCCTAGACGCACAGTTTGGGACCCCCTACCCGAGATCCGCCGGTTTTGACACCGACATTGGTGCTTTCATTGAGAGTTCCTCTGTGTCGTCGCCATCAGGAAGGATGCCTCGCCCCGTCTTAAAGACGGCACCGTTGCTAAGGGAGCTTTGGCTGTCGGCCAAACCCTCCGGCTTGGTGGTTTTCTCATGACCGCCTGTTCGGCTTCTGCGCCGACGATGACCTCTCGAGCCATCGAAAACAATCTTCATGTCAGCTCGGAACTCGCCGAGCAGTTAGATCCAATGGATCTCTCCTCCATAAACGAGCTCTTGGATCGCATCGCCGCCCTGGGAGTCGCTACAGATTACGACTAGATTGGGCCTAAGCCCGATCTGAGAGAGATTAACTCTCCCCAAGTTACCCATTACGTTGCCGTGGTAGAGGGACAGTGCGGCGACCCTTCATCTATCTTAAGGACTAGCTACGTCCGGATTCCCGATCCCTCCAAGCCGGATACCCGCGAAGGGGAGGATATCACTCAAGACCTGAACTCAGAGTCAGGCGACGGGTTGGATTCATTGGACAACATCCAGGAATCCAAATTTTCGAGTTCAGAAATTCCTCGGCCTCTGAGCCTCTGATAGGGTGAGGCTTCGGATTTAATTCCACCCACCCACCCGAACATAAGTGATCTATCCCAAATCAGGCAAGAGCCCGAAGAAACAGTACATCATTACTGGGCCAGATTCCTCCTGGTTAGGAACATGATAAGGGACTGCCGCGAGGAAGACGCAATCTCAATCTTCTGCAATAATTGCATGGACAAGGAAATCCTCAACGCCATAAGTCGCCGTGATATTTCGCTGACTTGGCGTCCATTGTACGAAAATAATGTGCGATGGAAAGCGCCTAGAAAACCAAAATAAAATTTTCGGATGATCCGGCCCTGAATACAAACCCAGTCCGAGATAAAAGGGTGCATCATCGCCAGACACCCAGGTCAAACACCAAAAAGCAAAAACCCTCTACAGGGCATGGAACCGTACTGGAAGGATGGCTTAATGGACCCTGTAAAATTCACAGTACAGAGGACGCCACACCAACTCACAGCCTTAGAGCATGTTGGATACTCCGACAGGTGGCCAAAATTGGTGAAGATCTCCTAATCCCGGAGGCCGCAGAAAGCCACCCCAGAGACACCAATACGGTATTAACAGTCTTCGAGACTTCCGCATCAAATAATATGCGAAAAAGGACACTCCGCAGCCTTGCCGAAGTCTACCAAGTAGCAACAATAAACCCATGGAGTGACACGGCTATTACCTTCAATGCCAGTGATGGACCTAAATTCCGAACAGCCCGAGCACCAGCCGCATTGGTCCTCAGTCCAATAGTGGACAACTTTTGTCTTACCAAGGTACTCATGGACGGCGGCAGCGGATTGAACCTCATTTATGAGGAAACCCTCCAAAAAATGGAAATAGACTGGAACCGCATTGAGCGAAGCAGCACAACCTTTAGAGAAATAATCCCCAGTCGAGAAGCGCGCTGTATAGGAAAAATCACACTAGATGTGGTGTTCGGCACGCCGGATAATTACAGGTCCGAAGAGGTCACGTTCCATGTGGCTCTGTTCAGCAGCGGTTATCACGCTCTGTTAGGGCGGGAAGCGTTTACAATCTTCCAAGCAATACCCCATTACGGGTACATGAAGCTCAAGATGCCCGGGCCTAAATGGATCATCACTCTCGCTAGTGATCCGGACATAGCACTCCGCGCCGAAAACAAGACAGCCTCACTGGCCCTCGAGGCACTATCCGAAGCCCTAGCGGCTGAGGAACTGACTACGCTGCGCTCCACGGTGAATAGGGACGATGTGGTACTCGACAAAAGATCCAAGTCCACCTCCTTTAAACCGGCGGACGAAATAGTCAAATTCCAGGTCCATCCAATGGACCCCAATAAAACAGCTTGCATCGGGGCACAGTTAAACCCTGATGTAGACGCCGCACTGCGAGAGTTCCTACGAGAGAACTGGGACATTTTCGTCTGGCACCCTTCAGACATGCCAGGAATCCCACGCGGGCTGGCCGAGCATAGCCTAAATATCCTAAAAGGATTCAAACCTGTCAAACAAGCTCTTCGGCGTTTTTCCAAACCAAAGAGACAGGCTATGGGAGAGGAGCTAGCAAAGCTATTGGAGGCCGGATTCATCAGAGATATAAAACATCCGGACTGGCTAGCAAACCTGGTGATGGTACCAAAGAAGGACAAATCCCGGCGCCTGTGCGTTGATTTTAAAGACCTTAACAAGGCTTGCCCAAAGGATCCCTTCCCCCTCCCCCGCATCGATCAAATTATCGACGCTACCGCAGGACACGATTCGTTGTGTTTCCTCGACGGATATTCCGGCTACCATCAAATCAAGATGGTAGAATCAGACCAAGCCGCAACGGCATTTATTACACCATACGGCCCATTATGCTTCAACACAATGCCCTTCGGGCTCAAAAATGCCGGCGCAACATATCAGCACATGATTCAGACATGTCTGGCAAACCAGATCAGCAAAACAGTTGAGGCATATGTAGATGATGTGGTCGTCAAAACAAGACATGTCGAATCTCTAGTAGACGACTTGAGGCTCACATTTATAACCTCCGAACATACAACATCAAGCTCAATCCGGAAAAATGCGTTTTCGGCGTTCCAGCCGGAAAGCTCTTGGGCTTCATTGTATCCGTTAGAGGAATTGAAGCAAATCCAGCAAAGATCCGAGCTCTGTCACAATTGGATATCCCAAAGGACCTCAAACAAATACAAAAGTTAACCAGATGTGTGGCGGCTCTAAGCCGCTTTATCTCCCGCTTGGGAGAAAAGGCCCTACCCCTTTATCGCCTCCTTCGGCGCACCGAACACTTTGAATGGACGGATGCAGCCACGGCCGGACTCGACGAAATGAAAGCCATACTGGCAACAGACCCAGTCCTGGCCGCGCCAAACATTGGCGAACCAATGCTATTGTACATTGCAACAACACATCAGGTTGTAAGCGCAGTGCTCGTCGTCGAACGAGAAACGGACGGACACAAATTCCCCCTTCAAAAACCGGTCTATTATGTGTACACTGTCCTCACTCCGTGCAAATCACGGTACCCGCATTATCAAAAGATCGCTTACGCGGTATTCATGGCATCCCGGAAGCTACGACACTACTTTCAAGAGTGTTCAATAACAGTAGCCTCGGAAGTACCACTTAACGATATTATAAACAACCGTGACGCAACGGGCCGGATTGCAAAATGGGCCATTAAGCTCCTCCCGTTCGGCATAACTTATAAGCCACGGTGAGCCATCAAGTCGCAAGTTTTGGCCGACTTCGTCGCAGAATGGACGGAGGCCGAACTCCCTAAAGAGTACAGCACATATTCAAATTGGATCATGCATTTCGACGGCTCCAAGATGTTGGCCGGACTAGGGGCTGGCGTCGTTTTGACGTCCCCCACAGGAGACACAGTTTAATACGTACTCCAGATTATGTACAAAGACTCCAACAATGCAGCCGAATATGAGGCCCTTTTACATGGTCTCTGGATGGCAGTATCCATGGGCATTCAACGCCTAGAGGTGCGCGGGGACTCGAACCTCGCAATATCCCAAATAAATGGAGACTTCGATGCCAAGGATCCAAAAATGGCAGCTTACCGCAACGCCGTCCTAACAATGTCAGTTCGGTTCGAAGGGCTTGAATTTCACCATATAGCCCGGGAAAATAATCAGGCGGCAGATGTCCTGGCACGCATCGGCGCAAAACGCGATGTAGTCCCCCCCAACATCTTCCTGGAAAGACTGTTCAAGCCATCCGTAGTATGGGAAGGGGAGCCGAACAATAACAGCCCGGACCCAACCGCACTGCCCGACACCGAACATTCTGACACAATCGGAGGCTCTGCCAATGAAATAACACCTTCAGCCCACGTAATAATGGCCATCATCGCCCCGTGGACAGAACCATTCCTCGTCTACTTTACTAGGCAGGAACTCCCCGAGGACCAAAATGAGGCACGTTGCATAGTGCGGCGATCCAAAGCCTACAAAGTCCACGAGGGAGAGCTTTATAAGAAAAGCACTACCGGAGTCCTTCAAAGGTGCATCTCCGAAGAGGAAGGGCGGAACCTCCTGGCGGAAATTCATGCCGGACTCGGCGGTCATCACGCTGCAGCCCGGTCTCTTGTAAGCAAGGCCTTCTGTACAGGCTTTTATTGGCCGACGGCCCAGGCAGACGCCCAGGACTTAGTCCAGCGATGCGTCGGTTGCCAGCTCTTTGCAAACCAAAGCCATATGCCACCCACCGCCCTCCAAACTATCCCCATCACTTGGCCCTTCGCGGTCTGGGGGCTTGACATGGTTGGACCCCTTAAAGGCGGAACCCACAAACAAAAATACTTACTGGTCATGGTGGATAAGTTCACCAAATGGATAGAAGCCAAGCCTGTTAAGACGGCCGAATCCGGACCGGTGATAGATTTTATATCCGGGGTTGTACACCGTTACGGCGTCCCCCACAGCATCATCACTGATAACGGCACGAACTTTACGGTCGACGAGGTAAAACTCTGGTGCAAAAACATGGGCATCAAGCTCGATTATGCTTCCATCCATCACCCACAAACTAACGGCTAGGTCGAACGTGCAAATGGTCTTATCATGAGCGGCATCAAACCCAGATTAGTGCGGTCCCTCAAGGAATCTAACACACACTGGGTAGAGGAGCTCGACTCCGTACTCTGGGGGCTGCGGACCAGGCCGAATCGCACCACCGGATACACACCATTCTTTATGGTGTACAGCGCAGAGGCAGTTTTGCCTTGCGACATAATTCATGACTCACCTCGAGTGCACATGTACGAAGAAAGAGAAGCCGAGCTCGATCGGCAGGACAGTTTGGACACATTGGAGGAGGAGCATGACGTGGCAAAAGCCCGTTCCGCATTCTATCAACAGCAGGCTCGAAGATACCAAAGCAGAGAAGTATGGGCCAAAAATTACAACATTGGCGAATTAGTTCTACGCCTGCCGGACAAGAAAAAGGACAAACTCAAGCCCAAGTGGGAAGGTCCCTTCATAATTGACCAAGTCCTGACTGGTGGAGCGTACCGCCTGCGAGATGCATCGGATAACCGACTCGAGCCGATCCCATGGAACGCAGCCCGTCTCCGAAGATTCTATGCCTAGCGCCGGACTCTGTGTTCGTCTCCTTCCTCTGTCCATTTTTTATATACTGTCTGTCTTACATTTCTCTCCTTCTCCCCTTCCTTTCTCTTATAGCCTTTAAAGGCTCATCAAATGACGTGTTATTCGCACTCATTAAACCTGGGGGCTTCTTTTACCAGAAGCTTATTTATACGGGCTTCATGCCCAACACATGTGTGACACTTCTGCATGTACCTTTTATTTCACCATTATATGCATCGATATGACTTAAGTTTTGGCCAAGTTGGGTTGCCTGGCTCCTGTGCTTACCCCTACATTCCCAATTATTCGGCTAGGCGGTAAAGGGAGCACCTCTGCGATTGTTACTGCCGGATCAGCCAGATGTGTACCTCAGACTGGGTGAAGCCGAAAGCTAGCGTTCTTAAGGGAATATTCGGTCGGTGACCTAAAAGATGATCTTTTTACTTATTTATTTATGCGCCCCCAGATGCTTTTTCCTGCGTCTTTTTCGCAGAATGGGCATGCACTTTAGGGCATGCCTCCCAGGGAAAGGAACCCCTAACGGAACTATTCTCCCTGGAAGATGTTTCTTACTAACCATGTAATATAACATAACTAGTTGGGCACTTGTCTGTTCACGCACTAATGACCCCTACGCCTGGTCTCCATGCATTCCCCGGTTCTTATATAACCGCATGGGAATTCGGACACACTCCGGACCATCAGGTCCCGAGGCTGAAGCGAAAAGGTCGGCCATGACAAACGATCTACAATCCGGCTAGAAGGCATTACAAATGTCAATTAAATTACATAGTCATTCTGATTGATTGTATTCCTCTTCAATACCATCTAACAGGCTGTCTAATTTACAGTCCTACTGGGGATACTTTGCGGCCAATTCTACTTGGCCGTATACTAAGCTTACAGGGATGTCCTTCCCATCGGGCCCCACAGGACCGACCTCGGCCATGTGGTTGGGGTCAGCCTTTGTGTACCGCGTCTTCACCATGGCCCAGGCCTCCCTAGCGCCTTGACGACAGGCCGATATCTTCCACAATCGGAAGCGTCGCCGTGCTCCCTTTAGCTTCTCCGCAAGCTCTCCAAGACCTTCGGGCATGGAGATGGATGGCCACAAGGCCTGGGCGACGCCTTGCATCGCCTGCCGAACTCGCTCGAGCAGTTGCGAGAGCTCGGGAAGAAGGTCACCCGTAGAACCGGGCATCTCCTCTGCAGGATGACCTGTTAGCACACCTACAGACATTACTCTGTTAGTCGACTTCCCCGCCAAACTTTTTTTTTCAAAAGTTCGTTCAAGCACTTACTAAATATGCCGCGCCGAAGCCGCAGATTCTCCTTAACGGAGTCTGACAGCTGGGCACGAACATCTTTCAGTTTAACGGCCAGCTTGGTGTTGGCATCTTGGAGATCGTTCTTCTCCCACCTCACCTTTGTTAGCACCTTCTCACCAGCCTTCAGCTGGCGTAGGAGTTGTTGCCTTTCCTGATCCAATCCGGCGCTATCTGCAATTTCATTTGTCAGATTCGCACCCATGCCGTGCTTCGCAAAATACTTATCTTTCGAAGTGTATATTACCAGAGGGGGTCTCCTTGGGCTCCCCTGCCGCGGCTTGTGCGGCCTCAAGTTGGGATTTGCACTCTTCCAGCTCCTGGGTTAGTAGGGAATTCTTTTCTGTAAGAACCTGCATAACAAATGATCCTTAAATCAGTTATTCTAACTGTTTCAAGTCTCGGGGGCTACTGGTATATATATATATATATATATATATATAATTACCAAAATTTTCTTACCCGTATGTCTTTTACATATTGCGCCGTGGCTCTAGCTAGACCATTTTGAGCGGCACGGAGGTACGCATCTCCCGAATTGAAGGCATCTAATGGCTCTCGGGAGAAACAAGCGTCGCGAAGAATTGTCCGGCGATGCCTGTGGTTCATGGCACTCTCCACCTCAGAGTTGGTGGCAGACAACCTATCCACGTCCTCCGTCGGAGGAGCGTCCGGTGCGCGCCTTGTGTACGCCTCCGCCTCCGGACCAGGCTTTGGAGCCTGGCTGGTGGAGGCACGATTGGCAGCCTCTCCGGGTATAGTCCGGCGAGGTCTCTTTGTCCTGAAGAGAGCACGAATGTTAACATGCCTTGAAGGTATAACACCTGGGATAAGGGGGCGCGCCATACCTTTGCGCTGACATCTCGATCCGGACTGCACCTCTTTTCTGCCCATGAGGCCCTGCGGCCCCTCATTGGCTTGTCGCCGCAGGTTTGGCCTCCCGTCTCAAAAACCTCCCCTGCAAAGCTCGGTTGTAATCAGGAAACTGAAAACATGAGAGGGCGGACCCCTATTCGGGGTACTGGGACTTCGATCTGAGTTACCTGGGAGGCCGGGATTATCCCTGGGTAATCGGCCGTAATGGCCACTAAGGCGTTGTCCTTGCTCAATTGATGAAACACTCCATCAATCAGCTCCACAAATAAGTCCAGATCCTCTTGAGAGGCCGGGTCGAGGGACCGTCCTGGGTCCTCGGGTTGTGGAGGAGGGCTGTTTATTTCATTAACAGCCTGGCGCAGTTCCTGCGTTAAAGTCGTTAGACTGAATATTTAACAATGGGAATATAAAACGGATGGGCAAGTAAACCACTTACCCAGCTTGGGGGATTGTACATAGAAAATCCACCCTGCGGGTTGACGCGGAGAAATTCCTCCTCTTCTCCCTTGTGCAAAGTGGACAAGGTCTTTGTTAGGGCCGCAGCCGAATCCGGTCCCATACGACCGTAGCGGGTGGCGTCGTCCTCCCCGTTGAAATCCCACATGGGGTGGCCTGTATACTGTAGCGGTTGCACCCCTCGCATGATGCATGCGGCCATGACCCCGATCATGGTCAGTCCGGAATGAGCTAACAATCTTATCCGGCTCATCAGGTAACGGACGTCCTTGTCACTTTCCCTCTGAGGGCTCCGTGGACGCCAACTTAGGCGCTTCTTTAGTGGAGCACTGTCGAATTCAGGGAGGCCGATCCGGACAGGATCCGGCAGTGGGACGTCCTCTATGTAAAACCATTCCGAAGGCCAGTCCTTGGACGCCTTCTTTGGGGTTCCGGATAGATACCCGGTCCCGGCGATGCGCCACACTTCGGCTCCGCCCACTTGATATATCGACCCCTTCTGAGAGCGGGGCACAAGGCAGAATAGCTCTTTCCACAGCCTGAAATGAGCCTCAACACCCAAGAACAGCTTGCAGAGGGCTACGAAGCCCGCGATATGCAATACCGAGGCAGGCGTAAGATTGTGTAGCTGGAGGCCATAGAACTCCAGGAGCCCCCGGAGAAACGGATGGATTGGAAAACCGAGCCCTCTTATTAAATAAGGGACGAGGCATACCCGCTCTCCTTTGGATGGATTAGGGGCACTCTCCGCTTGCTCTCCGCCATTATAGATGGCAAGAACGGCTCGAACCGGGACCATATATGCTGGGGGGAGAAATCCCTTGGTCTAGAGCGTCACTAGCTCGCTATGCAGGATGGAGCATCTCTCCCAATATCCAGGCTGAGGGCTGGAGGGGCGAAAGGAGGAGTTGCGACGGCTGGCCATGGTGGTATGGACCTTGGTCAGATGCGCTCTGATGAACACTCGCGAAGGGGAGAAGGTGTTGTTTGGATCTAAATCCTCGTCCCCTTAAATGGGCGGCTCATTGACGCGGCTAGGGGTGTGGATGTAAAAACACTCAGACTTTTCATATTCGTTTGACACATGGGAGACGGCCATTATTGGGCATAGAAGCCGAGGAGCGCAACATTTACAAGAAACCGGACTTTATTCGACAGGTACACGGAATTTGAAGGAGAACCCACCTTGCAATGCCGAAGACAATCTGCGCGCCGGACTCATCGTCATTGAAGCCTGGTTCGGGGGCTACTGAGGGAGTCCTGGATTAGGGGGTGTCCGGATAGCTGGACTATACCTTCACCCGGACTCCTGGATTATGAAGATACAAGATTGAAGACTTCGTCCCGTGTCCGGAAGCTTGGCAATACGGATATGCAGATCTTCTACCATTGTAACCGACTTTGTGTAACCCTAACCCTCTCCGGTGTCTATATAAACCGGGGGGTTTTAGTCCGTAGGACAACATACAGAACAACAATCATACCATAGGCTAGCTTCTAGGGTTTAGCCTCTCCGATCTCGTGGTAGATCTACTCTTGTACTACCCATATCATCAATATTAATCAAGCAGGACGTAGGGTTTTACCTCCATCAAGAGGGCCCGAACCTGGGTAAAACTTCGTGTCCCTTGCCTCCTATTACCATCCGGCCTAGACGCACAGTTTGGGACCCCCTACCCGAGATCCGCCGGTTTTGACACCGACAAAGGGCCATATACCCCCGTATTCCCGTAACTCCCCGGTACTCCGAAAAATACCCGAACCACTCGGAACCTTTCCGATGTCCGAACATAGTCGTACAATATATCGATCTTTACGTCTCGACCATTTCGAGACTCCTCGTCATGTCCCCGATCTCATCCAGGACTCCGAACTCCTTTGGTACATCAAAACTCATAAACTCATAATATAACTGTCATCGAAACCTTAAGCGTGCGGACCCTACGGGTTCGAGAACAATGTAGACATGACCGAGACACGTCTCCGATCAGTAACCAATAGCGGAACCTAGATGCTCATATTGGCTCCTACATATTCTACGAAGATCTTTATCGGTCAGACCGCATAACAACATACGTTGTTCCCTTTGTCATCGGTATGTTACTTGCCCGAGATTCGATCGTCGGTATCTCAATACCTAGTTCAATCTCGTTACCGGCAAGTCTCTTTACTCGTTCCGTAATACATCATCTCGAAACTAACTCATTAGTTGCAATGCTTGCAAGGCTTATGTGATGTGCATTACCGAGAGGGCCCAGAGATACCTCTCCGACAATCGAAGTGACAAATCCTAATCTCGAAATACGCCAACCCAACATGTACCTTTGGAGACACGTGTAGAGCTCCTTTATAATCACCCAGTTATATTGTGACGTTTGGTAGCACACAAAGTGTTCCTCCGGTAAACGGGAGTTGCATAATCTCATAGTCATAGGAACATGTATAAATAATGAAGAAAGCAATAGCAACATACTAAACGATCGAGTGCTAAGCTAACGGAATGGGTCAAGTCAATCACATCATTCTCCTAATGATGTGATCCCGTTAATCAAATAACAACTCTTTGTCTATGGTTAGGAAACATAACCATCTTTGATTAACGAGCTAGTCAAGTAGAGGCATACTAGTGACACTCTGTTCGTCTATGTATTCACACATGTATTATGTTTCCGGTTAATACAATTCTAGCATGAATAATAAACATTTATTATGAAATAAGGAAATAAATAATAACTTTATTATTGCCTCTAGGTCATATTTCCTTCACCACCCACTTAGTAGCCACTTTCGATGATTTAACCGACATGCTCGACTTCGACTCCGAAGATATTGATGGTATGGACAACGATGCAGGAGACGAACAGGAACCACCGCCAACAGGGCGCTGGACCACCACTTCATCACATGAAATATACATGGTGGATACACCCAAAGAAAATGATGATGAGGAACGGAAGGACGCAACGAAAGATAGCTCCCTCGAGAAGCAATCAAAGCGGCGCCGTAGGCGCCACTCCAAATCCTGCCTCGGCAAAAACAGCGATAACAACACAAGAAAAAACAATACCCCGGTCGACTCTGGAGGAAACGACGACCGAATAGACCCAGCGATAGAGCAGGGTGAGCCTGCGGACGACGAACAAAGTACGGAGCTGCTGTCCGAATACGGCGACGCCGAGCGTCAAGCTAATCAACCCGTGTCCTGAGAAGAGAACAGTCCGGATGATGATGAACACATCATCCCGGAAAGGTAGCTGGAGCAAGAGAACCCCCATAGAAGGCTTATCACCACCGCGAGAATTCTGAAGAAGCAGAAGAAAAGGCTCAAGTCTGCACAAAACACACTCAACAGTAGATGGAACAAAGTGCACGATACGGCAGAAAAGTATGGTGGCAGTCGCCACACGAAAAGCTACCCAAAGCAAAAGCTGCTGCCTGAATTCGACGATGAGGCGTTAGAGCCCCCACAGCCAAAAAGTAAAACTGCCGACCGGTCGGATCAACGACCTCATGGCCGCGATAGAGCGGCCAACGAGGCCGCACATAAGTCAGTACATGACCCATGCGAGGACTCGCATCAAAGGGTCAGCGCAACCAGATCCATCTACGGATCAAGGAAATGCGCTCCAGCACCCAACCAAAACCAAGTATTACAACCGTCCGAACGCCATGGTACAGCTAAATACAGGGGTGCCGCACACCCCCTATGTTTCACCGACGAAGTACTGGACCATGAATTTCCAGAAGGATTCAAACCAGTGAACATAGAGGCATATGACGGGCTACAGACCCAGGGGTCTGGATTGAGGACTTTATCCTCCATATTCATATGGCTCGCGGAGACGATCTCCATGCCATCAAATACTTGCCCCTCAAGCTCAAAGGACCAGCTCGGCACTGGATAAAAAGCCTCCCCGAAAACTCCATTGGAAGTTGGGAGGAGCTCGAGGATGCTTTTCGGGCTAATTTTCAAGGGACTTATGTCCGACCTCCGGACGCAGACGATTTGAGTAATATAATTCAACAGCCCGGAGAGTCAGCCCGAAAGCTTTGGAACAGGTTTCTCACTTAGAAGAACCAAATTGTCGACTGTCCGGACGCCGAAGCCTTAGCAGCTTTCAAGTACAGCGTCCGACACGAGTGGCTTGGCAGACACCTCGGCCAAGAAAAACCAAGAACAATGGCAGCCCTAACAAGCCTCATGACTCGCTTTTGCGCGGGCGAGGACAACTGGTTAGCCCGAAGCAGCACCAGTGACCCAAGAACATCCGAAGTTAGGGATGGCAATGGAAAACAACAACGCAGTAAAAACAAGCGCCGGAATAAAGAAGACAACCCAGAGAACACGGCGGTAAACGCCGGATTCAGGGGCTCTCGACCGGGTCAGCGGAAAAAGCCCTTTAAAGGCAACAGAGATGGACCGACCAGCCTAAACAAGATTCTAGACAAACTATGTCAGATCCACGGCACCCCCGATAAACCTGCAAATCATACCCACAGAGAATGCTGGGTCTTCAAGCAGGCCGGCAAGCTAAACGCCGAACACAAGGGGGAGGAAAAACTGAGCAAAGACGAGGATGAGCCTCGCCAGCAAGGCACTGGGGGACAGAAAAAATTCCCACCAGAAGTCAAAACAGTAAACGTGATCCACGTGACAAAGAGGAGAAGCAAATATGCACTCCAAAATACACGAGCCGTAGAGCCCGTTACCCCTGAGTTCAACCCCTGGTCGGCCTGCCCGGTCACTTTTGATCGCAGGGATCACCTAACAAGCATCCAGCATGAAGGATCAGCTCTCTTGGTGCTGGACCCAATAATAAACGGATACCATCTCACACGAGTCCTTATGGACGGCGGTAGTAGTCTAAATCTGATATATCAGGACACCATCCGCAAAATGGGGATAAACCCAACAAAAAACAGCCACAGTAATACTACCTTCAAGGGAGTAATACCAGGCACAGAGGCCCGCTGCACAGGCTCTCTAGTACCAGAGGTTGTGTTCGGCTCGCCCGACAACTTTCGAAGCGAAAAGTTAACTTTCGACATTGCTCCATTCCGAAGGCTATCAAGCACTACTCGGACGAGAAGCTTTCGCTCGTTTTAATGCAATACCGCATTACGCTTTTCTCAAGCTTAAAATGACCGTTCCGCGCGGCATCATCATAGTACATGGAAATGTTGAGCGCTCCTTACAAGCAGAAGAACGTACGACTGCTTTAACAACCAAACACTAGACGGCCTCAGCACCAGAGCAGATAACCGGTCGTTAAGACCACGGACACGGTTATACGAGTCCGGCTAATCATTGGATAGAGATTGGTTTGATGGTTATACCCTTATAGACGATACCAGGGGCTTCTTAGCGATAATTCGGCTCAACTTTACCCATCTTGACTTTTAAATGGTTTATTTATACTAGCCAATTTTTTGCACGACAACTTTCAACTAAGTTCCTCTCTTTTACAGATGACAATCGTGCTACACCCGTCCAGGATACGGCACAACAGAGACACAGGCGCAGACGTGCAGCAGGGACCCGTTCAAAGGTTTCTTTTTAGATTAAGACCCTGCGTAAACCTTTTTTACTGTCTTTTGTTGTTCACGTCCTCCGGATTCTCAATACAACCGAGAAGGACGCTGACGTTCTTGGCATGTGGCCACGTCAGAATATTGCTCGTACCCGGACACTAGGGGCTCATTATCCAAGGGCATCATTTAGCCCGGTATATATTTCAAAGACCGAATTGTTGGGTTTCGTAGTAATTTCAAAAAATTTCCTACGCACACGCAAGATCATGTGATGCATAGCAACGAGAGGGGAGAGTGTTGTCTACGTACCCAACGCAGACCGACTGCGGAAGCGCTGACACAACGTAGAGGAAGTAGTCATACGTCTTCACGATCCAACCGATCAAGAACCGAAACTACGGCACCTCCGAGTTCGAGCACACGTTCAGCTCGATGACGATCCCCGGACTCCGATCCAGCAAAGTGTCGGGGAAGAGTTCCATCAGCACGACGGCATGGTGACGATCTTGATGTACTACAGCAGCAGGGCTTCGCCTAAACTCTGCTACAGTATTATCGAGGACTATGGTGGCAGGGGGCACCGCACACGGCTAAGGAATAGATCATGTGGATCAACTTGTGTGTTCTAGGGTGCCTCTGCCTCAGTATATAAAGGACTAGAGGGGGGAGGCTGGCCGGCCAAGGTGTGGCGCGCCAGGGGAGTCCTACTCCCAGAGACTCCCTCTGGGAGTAGGATTCCCCCCCCCCCCCGAATCCTAGTTGGAATAGGATTCCTTGAGGGGGGAAAAAGAGAGAGGGGGCCGGCCACCTCTCCTAGTCCTAATAGGACTAGGGGAAGGGGGGAGGCGCATAGCCACCTTGGGCTGCCCCTTTCTCCTTTCCACTAAAGCCCACTAAGGCCCATATAGCTCCCGGGGGGTTCCAGTAACCTCCCGGTACTCCGGTAAAATCCCGATTTCACCCGGAACACTTCCGATATCCAAACATAGGCTTCCAATATATCAATCTTTACGTCTCGGCCATTTCGAGACTCCTCGTCATGTCCGTGATCACATCCGGGACTCCGAACAACCTTCGATACATCAAAATGCATAAACTCATAATATAACTGTCATCGTAACCTTAAGCGTGCGGACCCTATGGGTTCGAGAACAATGTAGACATGACCGAGACACGTCTTTGGTCAATAACCAATAGCGGGACCTTGATGCCCATATTGGCTCCTACATATTCTACGAAGATCTTTATCGGTCAGACCGCATAACAACATACGTTGTTCCCTTTGTCATCGGTATGTTACTTGCCCGAGATTCGATCGTCGGTATTCCAATACCTAGTTCAATCTCGTTACCGGCAAGTCTCTTTACTCGTTCTGTAATACATCATCCCGCAACTAACTCATTTAGTTGCAATGCTTGCAAGGCTTAAGTGATGTGCATTACCGAGAGGGCCTAGAGATACCTCTCCGACAATCGGAGTGACAAAACCTAATCTCCAAATACGCCAACCCAACATGTACCTTTGGAGACACCTGTAGTACTCCTTTATAATCACCCAGTTACGTTGTGACGTTTGGTAGTACCCAAAGTGTTCCTCCGGTAAACGGGAGTTGCATAATCTCATAGTTATAGGAACATGTATAAGTCATGAAGAAAGCAATAGCAACATACTAAACGATCGGGTGCTAAGCTAATGGAATGGGTCATGTCAATCAGATCATTCTCTTAATGATGTGATCCCGTTAATCAAAAAACAACTCATTGTTCATGGTTAGGAAACATAACCATCTTTGATTAACGAGCTAGTCAAGTAGAGGCATACTAGTGACACTTTGTTTGTCTATGTATTCACACATGTATTATGTTTCTGGTTAATACAATTCTAGCATGAATAATAAACCTTTTATCATGATTATAAGGAAATAAATAATAACATTATTATTGCCTCTAGGGCAAATTTCCTTCAGTCTCCCACTTGCACTAGAGTCAATAATCTAGATTACACCGTAATGATTCTAACACCCATGGAGCCTTGGTGCTGATCATGTTTTGCTCGTGGAAGAGGCTTAGTCAATGGGTCTGCAATATTCAGATCCGTATGTATCTTGCAAATCTCTATGTCTCCCACCTGGACTAGATCCCGGATGGAATTGAAGCGTCTCTTGATGTGCTTGGTTCTCTTGTGAAATCTGGATTCCTTTGCCAAGGCAATTGCACCAGTATTGTCACAAAAGATTTTCATTGGACCCGATGCACTAGGTATGACACCTAGATCGGATATGAACTCCTTCATCCAGACTCCTTCATTTGCTGCTTCCGAAGCAGCTATGTACTCCGCTTCACATGTAGATCCCGCTACGACGCTTTGTTTAGAACTGCACCTACTGACAGCTCCACCGTTTAATGTAAACACGTATCCGGTTTGCGATTTAGAATCGTCCGGATCAGTGTCAAAGCTTGCATCAACGTAACCTTTTACGGTGAGCTCTTTGTCACCTCCATATACGGGAAACATATCCTTAGTCCTTTTCAGGTATTTCAGGATGTTCTTGACCGCTGTCCAGTGATCCACTCCTGGATTACTTTGGTACCTCCCTGCTAGACTTATAGCAAGGCACACATCAGGTCTGGTACACAGCATTGCATACATGATAGATCCTATGGTTGATGCATAGGGAACATCTTTCATATTCTCTCTATCTTCTGCAGTGGTCGGGCATTGAGTCTTACTCAACTTCACACCTTGTAACACAGGCAAGAATCCTTTCTTTGCTTGATCCATTTTGAACTTCTTCAAAATCTTGTCAAGGTATGTGCTTTGTGAAAGTCCAATTAAGCGTCTTGATCTATCTCTATAGATCTTTATGCCTAATATGTAAGCAGCTTCACCGAGGTCTTTCATTGAATAACTTTTATTCAAGTATCCCTTTATGCTATCCAAAAATTCTATATCATTTCCAATCAGTAATATGTCATCCACATATAATATCAGAAATGCTACAGAGCTCCCACTCACTTTCTTGTAAATACAGGCTTCTCCGAAAGTCTGTATAAAACCAAATGCTTTGATCACACTATCAAAACGTTTATTCCAACTCCGAGAGGCTTGCACCAGTCCATAAATGGATCGCTGGAGCTTGCACACTTTGTTAGCTCCCTTTGGATCGACAAAACCTTCTGGTTGCATCATATACAACTCTTCTTCCAGAAATCCATTCAGGAATGCAGTTTTGACATCCATTTGCCAAATTTCATAATCATAAAATGCGGCAATTGCTAACATGATTCGGACAGACTTAAGCATCGCTACGGGTGAGAAGGTCTCATCGTAGTCAACCCCTTGAACTTGCCGAAAACCTTTCGCGACAAGTCGAGCTTTGTAGACAGTAATATTACCGTCAGCGTCAGTCTTCTTCTTGAAGATCCATTTATTCTCAATTGCTTGCCGATCATCGGGCAAGTCAACCAAAGTCCATACTTTGTTCTCATACATGGATCCCATCTCAGATTTCATGGCTTCAAGCCATTTTGCAGAATCTGGGCTTACCATTGCTTCTTCATAGTTCGTAGGTTCATCATGATCTAGTAGCATGACTTCCAGAACAGGATTACCGTACCACTCTGGCGCGGATCTCACTCTAGTTGATCTACGAGGTTCAGTAGTATCTTGATCTGAAGTTTCATGATCATTATCATTAGCTTCCTCACTAACTGGTGTAGGTGTCACTGAAACAGTTTTCTGTGATGTACTACTTTCCAATAAGGGAGCAGGTACAGTTACCTCGTCAAGTTCTACTTTCCTCCCACTCACTTCTTTCGAGAGAAACTCCTTCTCTAGAAAGTTTCCGAATTTAGCAACAAAAGTCTTGCCTTCGGATCTGTGATAGAAGGTGTATCCAATAGTTTCCTTTGGATATCCTATGAAGACACATTTCTCCGATTTGGGTTCGAGCTTATCAGGTTGAAGCTTTTTCACATAAGCATCGCAGCCCCAAACTTTCAGAAACGACAACTTTGGTTTCTTGCCAAACCACAGCTCATAAGGCGTCGTCTCAACGGATTTTGATGGTGCCCTATTTAACGTGAATGCGGCCGTCTCTAGAGCGTATCCCCAAAACGATAGTGGTAAATTAGTAAGAGACATCATAGATCGCACCATATCTAGTAAAGTACGATTACGACGTTCGGACACACCATTACGCTGTGGTGTTCCGGGTGGCATGAGTTGCGAAACTATTCCACAATTTTTAAAATGTACACCAAACTCGTAACTCAAATATTCTCCTCCACGATCAGATCATAGAAACTTTATTTTCTTGTTACGATGATTTTCAACTTCACTCTGAAATTCCCTTAACTTTTCAAATGTTTCAGACTTATGTTTCATTAAGTAGATATACCCATATCTGCTTAAATCATCTGTGAAGGTGAGAAAATAACGATATCCGCCACGAGCCTCAATACTCATCGGACCACATACATCTGTATGTATGATTTCCAACAAATCTGTTGCTCTCTCCATAGTACCGTAGAACGGTGTTTTTGTCATCTTGCCCATGAGGCACGGTTCGCAAGTACCAAGTGATTCATAATCAAGTGGTTCCAAAAGTCCATCAGAATGGAGTTTCTTCATGCGCTTTACACCGATATGACCTAAACGGCAGTGCCACAAATAAGTTGCACTCTCATTATCAACTCTGCATCTTTTGGCTTCAACATTATGAATATGGGTGTTACTACTATCGAGATTCAATAAGAATAGACCACTCTTCAAGGGTGCATGACCATAAAAGATATTACTCATATAAATAGAACAACCATTATTCTCTGATTTAAATGAATAACCGTCTCGCATCAAACAAGATCCAGATATAATGTTCATGCTTAACGCTGGCACCAAATAACAATTATTTAGGTCTAATACTAATCCCGAAGGTAGATGTAGAGGTAGCGTGCCGACTGCGATCACATCGACTTTGGAACCGTTTCCCACGCGCATCGTCACCTCGTCCTTAACCAATCTTCGCTTGATCCGTAGTCCCTGTTTCGAGTTGCAAATATTAGCAACAGAACCAGTATCAAATACCCAGGTGCTACTGCAAGCATTAGTAAGGTACACATCAATAACATGTCTATCACATATACCTTTGTTCACCTTGCCATCCTTCTTATCCGCCAAATACTTGGGGCAGTTCCGCTTCCGATGACCAGTCTGCTTGCAATAGAAGCACTCAGTTTCAGGCTTAGGTCCAGGTTTGGGTTTCTTCTCTTGAGTAGCAACTTGCTTGCCGGTCTTTTTGAAGTTCCCCTTCTTCTTCCCTTTGCCCTTTTTCTTGAAACTAGTGGTCTTGTTGACCATCAACACTTGATGCTCCTTCTTGATTTCTACCTCCGCAGCTTTCAGCATCGCGAAGAGCTCGGGAATAGTCTTGTTCATCCCTTGCATATTATAGTTCATCACGAAGCTCTTATAGCTTGGTGGCAGTGATTGAAGAATTCTATCAATGACGCAATCATCTGGAAGATTAACTCCCAATTGAATCAAGTGATTATTATACCCAGACATTTTGAGTATATGCTCACTGATAGAACTGTTCTCCTCCATCTTGCAGCTATAGAACTTATTGGAGACTTCATATCTCTCAATCCGGGCATTTGCTTGAAATATTAACTTCAACTCCTGGAACATCTCATATGCTCCATGACGTTCAAAACGTCGTTGAAGTCCCGATTCTAAGCCGTAAAGCATGGCACACTGAACTATCAAGTAGTCATCAGCTTTGCTCTGCCAGACGTTCATAACATCCGGCATTGCTCCTGCAGCAGGCCCGGCACCCAGCGGTGCTTCCAGGACGTAATTCTTCTGTGCAGCAATGAGGATAATCCTCAAGTTACGGACCCGTCCGTGTAATTGCTACCATCATCTTTCAACTTTGCTTTCTCAAGGAACGCATTAAAATTTAACGGAACAACAGCACGAGCCATCTATCTACAATCAAACATAAACAAGCAAGATACTAATCAGGTACTAAGTTTCATGATAAATTTAAGTTCAGTTAATCAAATTAATTAAAGAACTCCCACTTAGATAGACATCCCTCTAATCCTCTAAGTGATTACGTGATCCAAATCAACTAAACCATAACCGATCATCACGTGAGATGGAGTAGTTTTCAATGGTGAACATCGTTATGTTGATCATATCTACTATATGATTCATGCTCGACCTTTCGGTCTCCGTGTTCCGAGGCCATATCTGTATATGCTTGGCTCGTCAAGTATAACCTGAGTATTCCGCGTGTGCAACTGTTTTGCACCCGTTGTATTTGAACGTAGAACCTATCACACCCGATCATCACGTGGTGTCTCAGCACGAAGAACTTTCGCAACGGTGCATACTCAGGGAGAACACTTCTTGATAATTTAGTGAGAGATCATCTTATAATGCTACCGTCGATCAAAGCAAGATAAGATGCATAAAAGGATAAACATCACATGCAATCAATATAAGTGATATGATATGGCCATCATCATCTTGTGCTTGTGATCTCCATCTCCGAAGCACCATCGTGATCACCATCGTCACCGGCGTGACACCTTGATCTCCATCGTAGCATCGTTGTCGTCTCGCCAAGCTTGTGCTTCTACGACTATCGCTACCGCTTAGTGATAAAAGTAAAGCATTACATCGCGATTGCATTGCATACAATAAAACGACAACCATAAGGCTCCCGCCAGTTGCCGATAACTCGGTTACAAAACATGATCATCTCATACAATAAAATTCAGCATCATGTCTTTGACCATATCACATCACAACATGCCCTGCAAAACCAAGTTAGACGTCCTCTACTTTGTTGTTGCAAGTTTTACGTGGCTGCTACGGGCTTAAGTAAGAACCAATCTCACCTACGCATCAAAACCACAACGATAGTTTGTCAAATAGACTCCGTTTTAACCTTCGCAAGGACCGGGCGTAGCCATACTTGGTTCAACTAAAGTTGGGGAGACAGTCGCCCGCAAGCCACCTATGTGCAAAGCACGTCGGGGGAACCGGTCTCGCGTAAGCGTACGCGTAATGTTGGTCCGGGTCGTCTCGTCCAACAATGCCGCCGAACCAAAGTATGACATGCTGGTAGGCAGTATGACTTATATCGCCCACAACTCACTTGTGTTCTACTCGTGCATATAACATCAACATAAATAACCTAGGCTCGGATGCCACTGTTGGGTTTCGTAGTAATTTCAAAAAATTTCCTACGCACAGGCAAGATCATGTGATGCATAGCAATGAGAGGGGAGAGTATTGTCTACGTACCCAACGCAGACCGACTGCGGAAGCGCTGACACAACGTAGAGGAAGTAGTCGTACGTCTTCACGATCCAACCGATCAAGCACCGAAACTACGGCACCTCCGAGTTCGAGCACACGTTCAGCTCGATGACGATCCCCGGACTCCGATCCAGCAAAGTGTCGGGGAAGAGTTCCGTCAGCATGACGGCGTGGTGACGATCTTGATGTACTACAGCAGCAGGGCTTCGCCTAAACTCTGCTACAGTATTATTGAGGACTATGGTGGCAGGGGGTACCGCACACGGCTAAGGAATAGATCACGTGGATCAACTTGTGTGTTCTAGGGTGCCTCTGCCTCGGTATATAAAGGACTAGAGGGGGGGAGGCTGGCCGGCCAAGGTGTGGCGCGCCAGGGGAGTCCTACTCCCTCTGGGAGTAGGATTCCCCCCCCCCCAATCCTAGTTGGAATAGGATTCCTTGAGGGGGGAAAGAGAGAGAGGGGGCTGGCCACCTCTCCTAGTCCTAATAGGACTAGGGGAAGGGGGGAGGCGCACAGCCACCTTGGGCTGCCCCTTTCTCCTTTCCACTAAAGCCCACTAAGGCCCATATAGCTCCCGGGGGTTCCGGTAACCTCCCGGTACTCTGGTAAAATCCCGATTTCACCCGGAACACTTCCGATATCCAAACATAGGCTTCCAATATATCAATCTTTACATCTCAGCCATTTCGAGACTCCTCGTCATGTCTGTGATCACATCCGGGACTCCAAACAACCTTCGGTACATCAAAATGCATAAACTCATAATATAACTGTCATCGTAACCTTAAGCGTGCGGACCCTACGGGTTCGAGAACAATGTAGACATGACCGAGACACGTCTTTGGTCAATAACCAATAGCGGGACCTTGATGCCCATATTGGCTCCTACATATTCTACGAAGATCTTTATCGGTCAGACCGCATAACAACATACGTTGTTCCCTTTGTCATCGGTATGTTACTTGCCCGAGATTCGATCGTCGGTATTCCAATACCTAGTTCAATCTCGTTACCGGCAAGTCTCTTTACTCGTTCTGTAATACATCATCCCGCAACTAACTCATTTAGTTGCAATGTTTGCAAGGCTTAAGTGATGTGCATTACGGAGAGGGCCCAGAGATACCTCTCCGACAATCGGAGTGACAAAACCTATTCTTGAAATACGCCAACCCAACATGTACCTTTGGAGACACCTGTAGTACTCCTTTATAATCACCCAGTTACGTTGTGACGTTTGGTAGTACCCAAAGTGTTCCTCCGATAAACGGGAGTTGCATAATCTCATAGTTATAGGAACATGTATAAGTCATAAAGAAAGCAATAGCAACATACTAAACGATCGGGTGCTAAGCTAATGGAATGGGTCATGTCAATCAGATCATTCTCTTAATGATGTGATCCCGTTAATCAAATAACAACTCATTGTTCATGGTTAGGAAACATAACCATCTTTGATTAACGAGCTAGTCAAGTAGAGGCATACTAGTGACACTTTGTTTGTCTATGTATTCACACATGTATTATGTTTCCGGTTAATACAATTCTAGCATGAATAATAAACCTTTTATCATGATTATAAGGATATAAATAATAACTTTATTATTGCCTCTAGGGCATATTTCCTTCACGAATACCTTAGGGAGTGTTCGGCGTCGCGAGTTTGGCCTTATATGCATCAGCTCTGAATCATGTCTTTGGTCAAATGTTGGGTTTGCCCGGCTCCTGTGTTTTGCTACCTTACATTCCACTCTATTGGCTAAGGCGGCACCAGGAGAACTACTGTGATTGTGCCCTGGTTCGGCCGGACGAGCACCTCAGTAGAGAAAGCCGAAAACTGACTGTCATGATAAAGCGCGAGACTGGTCAACCACTCGATGACCTAGCGGAATCTTCGGGATTCCTCTGCATTAACGAAGGGCCGTTTCCCGGCCAGGCATGTACGCGCCTCGTATTCGGATGAGCACGGAGCCACCAGGGGCTATATAGTAGCCCCACTGTCAAACTCCTATGGCTAAGTGAAAGTGTTAAAGCAATATAGTCCGATTGCCTAGTTCGCTACGCTATCACCTCCTTAATGGACCAAGACGTTGGATCAAGTGTGTGCACGCGTCTTCTGCGAACACCCCCGCATTATATGCGTGGGGGCTGAAGCCGACGACTGCAAACTTTCAGGTTATATACATATATACATAAACGGCCGCACAGGAGGCATCATAATACTTTCAGGCAAAAGTATAAAAATAGCCTTTACAATTCAGTAAAACATTATTTTTCAATGGGAATACATGTCACTAAAACATAATATTCTTCGAGCACTGAGCTTCTATTGAACGAGCGCCTAAAAGGACTTCGTCAAAGTAGTGCTCGGCAGCTACTCAGCTAACGGCTGAACTCGGGGTTGCAATTGCGGTGGCTTCCATCTCCGCCCAGTATGTCTTGACACGGGCAAGCGCCATCTGCGAACCCTTGATGCACGCCGACCTCTTCATAGCGTCGATGCGCGGCACAACACCGAGGAATTGCTGCACCAAACTAAAATAACTATTCGGCCTTGGCCCTTCCGGCCATAGATGATCCACAACAAACCTCATGGCGAGCCCGGACAACCTATGGAGCTCGGCCCATTCGGCCATCTGCTCATTCAAAGGAAGCGGACGCGCTGGCACGTTAAATTGTGACCAGAACAGCTTCTCCACTTTGCGATCTTTTTGATCTTTGAAGTATTCGGCCGCATCAGCGGCACTTGCTGCCAAATCCAGATAAGCGTCTGCAGAACTCCACAGCCGATCCAAAGGAGCGTACTTAGGATCTACGAACTTCATCCGCAGCATAAAGGGCTTCCCAGCCACGATATCCCCGGCGTGACGCAGCTCCTCCTTC
Source organism: Triticum urartu (assembly GCF_003073215.2). Lineage (NCBI taxonomy): Eukaryota > Viridiplantae > Streptophyta > Magnoliopsida > Poales > Poaceae > Triticum > Triticum urartu. The sequence continues at coordinate 1,684,030 of NC_053023.1, forward strand.
ATCGCTCTAATTGTAGAGCGGGCGTCCTTGGCCGCCACCGTGGCCTTCTCCAGGTCTGTCATCTTTGATCGATCTTCCTTTTTGAGAAGCTCGTAATGGCCGGCGGCATCCTTCAACTCCACAGCCATCTTGGCTATTTCCTCCTTGCTTCGGCAATGAGCAGCCTTTTCAGCTCTCGGCTCCTCGACCGCCTTCAGGGCGGCCAGGACACTTTTCCTGGCTTGTTCTTTGGCCCGGGCAAGTTCCGCTCGAAGGGTCTCCACGGCCGCAGCTCCATCTGCAGGTGCAACATATTAAAGATACTGGAATCATGCTCCTCTTACTACGTATCGATCACTGGAGAAATCACATACCCTGTGCCTCGTCAAGCTGCTTGTTGACAAGCACGATGGCGGCATCCGCCGCATCAACTTGCCGCTTCGGCTCGGCAAACTCACCATTCCGGCTAGCCACTGGACCTTCCGCCACCTACATATGAGGGCGGCCGGATTGTTACCTGGGACTATGATCCTCTGTTTGCCGCCGTTTGCGACAGCAACCAGAGTCTCAGGGGCTACTATCTGCATAGGACACACCTTAACGTGTGCGGTACTGTCAAAAATACACACTATTTCACGTACCTCAAAACCTTTCAGCAGACTCATAAAGGCTTCATGCAACCCGCTTTCGGCGGATGAAATCCTCTCAACCGTCGTACCCATTAGCGTAGGATGCGCTTCTGAGATAGCCGCTTGCTCTAGCAGATCTTTCAGTGCGTCCGACCGCATAACAGACGGTGACGGACTCTTTCGGTTGCTCTCTTCAAGAGCCAGATACTGAGGACTTCGGGTGGCCAAAGGATTAACCTCTGACCTTGCCGGATCAGGAGAAGCCCTCCGCGAAGACACCTCGGGGTCGCCCACTTCGTAAGGCGGGAGGGCATGGGGAGGCGTTTCGCTCTCCATCTTCTCCGGAAGAAGATCCCCCGAAGACGAACTCTGCCGAGAAGGGCTATGATGCAGACTACAAGATAAATATTTCGGTTATTTTCCTCAGAAGCAAAGCAGGACGTTTTTATTATTAAAGTCCCCTTTCTACTTACAGCTCGGTTGAGGGCTGTCCCCCTTGCGGGCATGGCGCGGCCGGGGTATCCCCTGGGGCGGGACCCTCTGGCGAAGATTTCTTCCCCCATTTGGAGACCATTGTCTCCGGGTCTTCAGAGGCGGCCCTCTTCCTTCCTTGGGAAGGGGGAATTTCAGTTTCTCCCCCCCCCCCGGTTATCCTCCTTCGGAGAGGCGCTAGCCTCTTTCTTCCTCCCTTTTTCTTCCCCTAAGGGCGCTTGATAAGGCGCGAGCTCCAGCATCCTGGCTAGTATAGGATCCGGTGAGACCTTGGGGAGGGGGGTCGGACACCTGATCATCTTCGCCTTTGTTACCCAGTCCTGGTCAAAGAGCGACTTTTCAGAATGATGTTGTGATAAGTAAAGATACAGCGTGCTCGGTTACAGGACTACTTACTTGGGTATCTGGACGATTGCAGTTCAAACCCGCATCCTCGGTGGTGTCCGACACATTATTTGTGGTCCGAAGAACAATTTGTACATCTCCTCGAGCGTCATGCCGAGGAAATGATGGATAGCTCGCGGTCCCCCCGGCTTGAACTCCCACATGCGGAGGGGACGACGTTTGCAGGGCAGGACTCGACGAATTAACATGACTTGCATTACCGTGACTAGACTGATGTCTCTCTCTAGGAGATCTTGGATGCGGCTCTGCAGTATTGGTACATCCTTTACTGGCCCCCAGTCCAGCCCCTTGTTGACCCATGACGCTAGTTGTGGCGGGGGGACCCGAGCGAAAAGCAGGGGGAGCCACCCACTTGGTACCCCTGGGAGCTGTGATATAAAACCATTCTCGTTGCCATAAGCTGGACACCTCCTGGAAAGAACCCTCTGGCCATGGGGCATCAGCACTTTTGCTTATTACGGCACCTCCGCACTCTGCGTGCCGCCCCTCGATCATCTTCGGCTCCACCTTGAAGGTCTTGAGCCACAGGCCGAAGTGAGGGGTAGTACGGAGGAAAGCATCACACACGACGATGAAAGACGAGATGTGGAGGACAGAATCCGGAGCCAGATCATGGAAATCCAGCCCATAGTAAAACATGAGCCCCCTCACGAAGGGATCTAGAGCAAGGCCTAGCCCTCAGAGGAAGTGAGATATGAACACGAGCTCTCACCGGGTTTGGCAGTGGGAATGACCTGCCCTTGAGCAGGCAGCCGGTGCGGGATCTCGCCGGTCAGAAACCTGGCCTCTCTTAACTTTTTGACGTCTTCCTCCATGACGGAGGAAGGCATCCACCGACCTTGAAGGTTGGATCCGGACATGGTTGAAGGTCCGAAGCGCCTGACCTGAGCTTCAGGTGTTGGAACTCGAGGCGGGGGAAGGATTCGATTGAGTTCGAGGAGGAAAAAGGATAGGCCTTGGTATCTTTATAAAGAGGGTGAATACCAAGTGTCCTCCTCGTGACCGTTTGGGACTTGCCTACAATCGAGGAGTCATACCAACATGCACGATTGGGTTACCCACGTCCGTATTGATGAGAATCCTGTAATAAGGGGACACGATCTCTGCTTCGACAAGACGTGCCAAGGAAACCGCCTCGCGATATGCGCCAAGGCTGGTTGAGAATGACAGGTCGAATAAAGACCGGGCCGTGGTATGTTGTCATGATATCAAGTGTGTCAGCAGATTAGATTTGTGGAAATATTATTCTCTCTACGGTGGTATGTGGAACTTGTTTTGCAGATCCGGACACTATCCTTGTGTTCAAGATCTTCTATGGAGTATTCGGAGGAGGAACCCGCCTTGCAATGCCGAAGGCAATCTGCGCGCCAGACTCATCGTCATTGAAGCCTGGTTCAGGGGCTACTGAGGCAGTCCTGGATTAGGGGGTATCCAGACTGCCGGACTATATCATTTGGCCGGACTGTTGGACTATGAAGATAAAAGATTGAAGACTTCGTCTCGTGTCCGGATGGGACTCTCCTTGGCGTGGAAGGCAAGCTTGGCGATACGGATATGAAGATCTCCTCCCTTGTAACCGACTCTGTGTAAACCCTAGCCCCTCCGATGTCTATATAAACCAGAGGGTTTAGTTCGTAGGACGACAACAATCATACCATAGGCTAGCTTCTATGGTTTAGCCTCTACGATCTCGTGGTAGATCAACTCTTGTACTACTCATATCATCAAGATCAATCAAGCAGGAAGTAGGGTATTACCTCCATCGAGAGGGCCCGAACCTGGGTAAACATCGTGTCCCCTGCCTCCTGTTACCATCCTCCTTAGACGCACAGTTCGGGACCCCCTACCCGAGATCCATCGGTTTTGACACCGACATTCGTCCTCAAGGCCGTGTGAGTAGTTTCCGATCTTTATTTTATCTTAGGCCATGTAAATTAAGTTGGATGTTATGATGTTTCCCCCTCTATTCTTTTTGTGGTGAACTAAGTCTTGCTCTTTGAAGTTTCTTTATATTGGATTGAATATTTTGGATTCGAGATTGCATGATGCATGGCTAGTATAACTTGCAGATAACTGTGGTGACATTGGGGTACTGTATCAATAAAAGGTTGAGCGATATTACCATATCGTGTTGTCGCACTACAATTTATGAGGCTACATATGGTAATAATAGGGGTGGTTCAATAGATTAAGATAGGAAAGACGACTTTTAGGTAGTTTCCTATTAAGCGCACCTACGTGATCTCATCCTACTTTCCGTGATGAAAATAGAAACTTTTGAGTGATTCTTTACCGCATTTATTGAGGGTTTATCATGATGTTCAACTTTGTTAATGATGTTGAAAGTTGGCACTCGTGAAAGGATGAACCCCATGCCTTGTTTCCATGCACAGAAACATAATTTTTAATCACTTTATTACTTGTTATCTTTCTGCCCGTATTTATTCAGATTACAAAAAGCTATTTCTACCATCTATATTACACATCCGCATTTATAGTCGAGAAGTTGTAATGAATATGCTTACCTAATCATGCGCTACCTAGAACCTAATAATAAGATATTTTTAGTGCATGCTTCAAATGTCTACGGTGATATTTAAGATAATTAAAATTTGTATTGGGACACACACACGGAGAGATAGAGAGTTTATTTAAACGGGAAAAGTAAATTGTTTAGGATTTTGTTACAAAATTTTTCTGTTTAATGTAATTATAAAATATAGTGTAATTTATACAATATAATTAGAACTAAGATAATGGAATAACTAAGAGAAAATTATAAGATTCTAAAATTTTATATGTTAAACATAAGTAGGTATAAAAGTTTTGTATAAATTATTCTAGAATGCATGTGGTTCATAGGCTATCTACACCGTGGCATTCGCGGAGGAGGCCATCCCCTGGGCTGGTAGACCATCGGCTCCCCAATTGCCGTGTGTCGCCACCCGAGAACGATCACACGACATCGGTGCTCCACATTCTTACTCACTAGTCCAAGTTGTGCAACTCACCGATAGATGCTTCTAATGTACAATACTCGCCATGTTTATCACAACAACAAAGAATTACATGGTCGCGCCAGTGCATGCACCAGACCAGCCGATGGCATTGTCCATCTTCAGGCCAAATGTGTGTGGAGGATCAAGAGGTTGACGATGGAGGTTGAGACACCAATGTCGACACCGAGCAGCATAAGAGTAAGTTTGTGGGCATTAACCCCATCTGACCAAGCACAAAATACGAATATGTAGGTCAGCTGAAAGGACACTCATGGCCACGTCACATTCTTGCCGTCAACAGCTAGGGCATAGCACACCCAAACTGCATTCTCAAAGGGTCCGGCAACCGGTGGTACGACAGTAGCGAGCACGGCGGCAACTCCTGCTCCCTCCCTCCTCCATAGCTTCTTGAACTTCCAGCTGGAATAGGAAATTTGGTTGAATTGTTGCGTAAGTGAATAGGACGTGGTTGTTCTATGCAACAAAACAGCTTAAGAAATACTTACGCCGGTGCGTAGCTGAGGCAGAGTGAGGTGATGTCACGGACGGCGAGGAACACGGCGACCATGCAGTTATTAGTCATCATCCCCTTGAGTGTGGTAACCCAGGTGGTAATGTCGGTGCCAAGTTCTACCACCAGTCATTATCCAGCTATTCGAAGGAAAAATGAGAGTGTGTCAGTCCAATAGTTGCAGAACGAAGCACACCTTGCATCAACTATCCATGGACCATAACTATTAAAAAACTTGAAAAAACAGATCATATGCAACCAACCATCCATGGATCAAGCATGCATCCAAAGGAGCGGAGCAACATACATGTTGCAGTAATAGAAACAGTGTATTGCACACATCCATAGGTGCAACACATTTGCAAAATGGAGCAGCATCTGAATTAACTAGATGATGAGCATCCATGCACAAAAAACATGGTCAAAACATTAAAAATAAATAGAGAATATGCATCTACTTGCCATTCGAGTTTGCACTACTATGTATACATACATCTCTAATGCTTGTGCTTACTCTACACTTTTGTTTTGCTTGCTACACTTGAATCAACCTTCCACACGAGCGACAATGAGCGCAAACGCCACAATAGCTACACCCGTACTTGATGATCAACATCAGATGGAATCGAAATGGTTTACTCTGAATCCATCCATATCCATGTCGGATGATCAACTCCATCCAACCCAAAACACAACATGTATAAGGAACGCAAACTGTGTACTACTCTCATGTTGACGGCAGTGCACCAAAAACAGAGTCGGTTGCGGACAATCAAGCTATTTCAAGGAAGCAGAGCATTTGGAGCATCCAACATGGCATTCCAGCTAATGGATTAATTACTTTTTTTTTCTTTTTGAAAAGGACGATGTACCCCCGGCCTCTGTATCTGGGCGATGCATGCAGCCACTTTATACTAAGAAGACTTGGCCCGTAAGGGTTCGATTTTTCTGGTTTTTTTGGATTTTTTACCCCTGCCGATTGAACGACACGTTTGCACGGTGGCTTTCGTGAAGTGGTTGATCGCTCTCCTGGTTGCTCTCTTGGACAGTGCATGTTTCTTTTAGAGGTGCATGGGCTTATCTTGTCTCATGTGGAAGGATGGTTTGACTCCGTGGGCTGATTTTGTCTAAAGTGAGAAAAATATATTAGTTGCATGGTCTGTTGTATGGGTTGGTATACGTGTGCTGCTGCATGGCTCATGCATGCATGCATGTGTCCACGTTTGCATGTTTCGAGTTCCACGTTTGCACATGTTTGTATTCTGGGTCCTTCTTTGCATTTTTTTGCTTGCCTATAAGTAGCTCTTTGCTGTGTTCTTCTCTCAGGTGTCAAACCACTCCTCACCTATAGGCCCATCTCTCCTCCTGATGCTGTCCTCCAGCCTCCACCCAAGATCCCATGGTGCGCCTGGCCGCCGCTCCATCTGGTCGGCCGGGAGGTGCGTGCAGGCTACACCATGAATCAGGAGAGCCGTGTGCCATCGTCTCCTCATGGATCTTCCTCGGCTCCGACTCTATCCCTGGCCTCCAAGGAGGATACATGGTGGTGGCCTTCCTATGGTCCAAGGTGCCACTCCTGTAGTTGGCGCTGGATAGCTCGCTGCCCTGCAGCTCTCCATCCTAATCGACTCCCCTCGGTCTTCCACAACTTCGGCCCCGGCAACAGGTTCCCTTCATCTACCTTTCCTCTCCTTTGGTGTGTGTGGTTTCCTTATACAAGTAGATGAGTTATTAGTGCTAGAATTTTATCAAATCTAAAGTTGGGTGCATATGCTACAAATTCTTAATCTAAGAAGAATGTTTAGGCATTGCGTGCATGTCTATGCTGAGGACACAAATTTGGGGGTCCAGCTCCTTGCATGCATGTGCAAGGAATTCAGAACCTGCATCTTTAATATGACATGGTATATTTATTCTTAATCTCTTCATTACGTTGTGTGACGTCTACTACGCAACCTTCTTGTAGATGGCATGAGCACACGCCTGTGGCTAAGACACGAAACTCGTGTGTAGGGTGGACCACGCATCACGAGACATGGTGTCAAAGAGAACGAGCGACGAGACGCCTACCGTAAGCGAGGGCTGGATGGCCAAGAGGATGGCCTGATCCTGAGCCACCCACACGTGGTATGGAGGGTCATACGGCAGTAGGCATGGCAGGGTACCGTCGACGTACCCCTCGAGGTAGGGACTGTGGAGAAGGGGTAGCACCTGCACACACCGTGCCAAATATTTATTCGGCGTGAGCTTCACCGGGATGAGATGCGCGAAGTAGAACTGCGATGAGGCCGCAGTGCACACCCCACAACGTCCACGGGAGCAGGCGTGGCGTAGTTGGGCGCATAAAATCCCAGAGACGGAGCACCAGCAGGGACGAGCAAGGAGACCCTCGTCTCCGACGTCGAGGCGCCAGCATGCCTGCCTTAGGATGACAGGGAGGCCAGTGCATAGTAGTGGGGGTACGGCGGCAGATAAGAGCCATAAATCGAGGGGACACGCCGTAGGCGGACGAAGCCGGGGTCAGGGCAACGTAGGGTTGCGGTGGATACACCCCGTAGGGCAGATACGTGGGTGCGGGCCCACCGTAGTGGGGCGGCACTCCGTGCGTAGGGGGAGGTGCCCCGTAGGGCACCATCGGGTCAGCTCCGATCGGAGCGGACGCTGCAGGGGCGGCAGTCGAGGGTGCCGCAGACGGGGGCACGAAAGCGATCAAAGACGGCGGCGGCTACACCGCGGGTGCTGCCTTGGCAGTCGATCGGGCGTGGGCCCAGGCCAACGGTTGAGATGCCAGGAATGGCGACTATAGGGCAGAAGGCGGCATGGCGATGGCGGGCGGCGGGGGCGATCGGACCAGAGGCGGCGGCGGAAGACACCGGACCGACCTAATCTGATACCATGTAAAGCATAGTTGTCGGGAAACTGCTCGACACCCTAAAACGGATGTGGCTATCTCATATATATATATATATATGGGTACACAGAGGTGTATAATACGGATTACAAGACATGTACAGAGGCTACATATAATACAGTCGAACATTCCAAACAATAAAACTATTATCAGTTTCTGTATGAAAGTTACCCCAACTTAGCCAGTTCATGTGGGTGAACTCGTCAACCCAATTGGTACGCAACATGCACAGCTTGTGGCTGCATTCATCCTCCGCTGCAGCTTGGAACTTGACTCTGTCACTCTCGTCCTTTGAGGCAAGGAGCGTCGCCCACATGAACTAGCGACGAGCAGTGGCATGTACCATCATCCGCCCGGTGTTGCTGGCGTGACTGGGCCATCGAGATCGCCATGGCCTAGCTCGAGGGGATTTTCTGCCCTGTACCGTAACTTTTGTTGTAATGGTAGGCAGCGCTGCTTCCCAACGAGGCACGCCTCGCAAAGCTCGCCAGGGTGCTCGATGTGGGGGTACGCCGCAAACCAAATCGTCGCACGCCATTCTTCGTAGCCCGTCAAAGTTCTGGTACCCAAGCCGTGCATGCCAACCCCAGGTGTCGGATACATGGCACACGAAAAGGCACACACGACGAATAGGACGAAACAAAAGCTTGTATAGGCGATTCGGTGCACACGTTACCTCGATGAGGAGGTGGTTGCGCTGATCGCGCATGGTGCACACCCCACAACGAATAGCGATGTTGTACATATTCTCGTCTAGCACCGGGATGAAGAAGTCATCCATCAAAGTGCGGCGGCCTCCCCTGTCGATGGCAAAGACGAAGGTCCCGCGGTCGTGGATCTCGACGACCGAGCCGTGATTCATCAGTCCAGCTCGCTGAATGCGTTGGCCAATCCGGTAATGTAGTTCATCGCGCTGTGTCGATGAACCAGACATTGCTACGGTTGTCGCCGTCGGGCGCATGCATGACCATTGTCTTCTCCTCATTGAGGAAGACGTGGCCACTGATATGCGCTGCTGGTCCGGCCATGCTCGGTGTTGTGACTGAGCTCGGGGTTATGACCAGGGTGCCAGTACCGAGAGACGCTGAGCCCTCCTAGACGGACTCGGCGTAGGCTATCATCAGGATGGGTCCATCACCCTCCTCGGCCTGGACGAGATATGCCATCACCGCGGCCACGTCGACACGCTGCTTCTTTCGGCATTTGCAGGCCCAGCGGCCCTTCTTGCCGTAATACCGGCACCTATCCCAGTCGTCATCGTTCTCGGGAGTCGGGACCACGTGTAGGCCTGCCCTCTTGCGGGGGCTGGCCATGCTTTCGCCATGGTTGCCGCCGGCACCATGGCCATGGCCCACTATCCAAGATACCACCGCATCTCTAAGCAACACTGCCACGTGGCTGCCTCTTCCTCGCATCCCACTCCTGAGTGAGAAGCAGGCGCCCCCCACTGGTGCTCTCCCGGCCGGACATCGTCTAGATGATCCTCCGCCCTGCAGAGCCGCCTCGTAAGCTCCTCCATGTGGATCGTGTCTAGGTATATCAAAGCCTCAATGGAGATGACTACCCGCTCACCGTCGCTGATGAAGACGATGGTCTCGAACTCCGCCCGCAGCTGAGCATTCTCCTCGTTGACCACTGCCGAGGTGCTGGATTTTGATCAAAGCCCAAGCCTCCTTGGAGCTCGCCTTCCCCGCTAGCATTGTGCATCTCCAGGGGGGAGGGGTCCGCGCCGCGTGCGGCTGGCTGTCGTCTCTACGCGAGATAGTGTCGTCCTCAATCGCATCCCATAGGCACGCTACCTGCAGGTTCTCCTCCATCACACAGGCACGCTACCTGCAAGTTCACCTCCATAGTTGGTGTGTGTGGGCATCGGGAAGGAGAGGTTGGTTCCGCTACCGCCGCCGGTCTCGCACACAACCTCCCTTACTATGATTTCACCGCTGCGCCTTGTCCTGCCTACCGTGCCCGCGGCTCGGAGTGCGTTGTTGATGCTTCTGCTCATGCGTCTTGGAGCTGCCAGAACAAACCTCTGATGTCAATTGTTAGCCAAATTACAGAGTAGCTAGCTCTCCAAGGATCAAACCAAGAGGATGAGAGAGCAGCAGATATGTGTATACACGAACAGATGATGGCAACGCAAAAGGAAAACTGCAGCTGCGTGCAGCACAGTTCACACGCACACACACTTGCACTAGAGAAGCTCACGTAGTAGTACTTTGCTCTGAAGCTTGATGGCTTGAATTATAACAAAGGAGTTCAGCTTCTTGTAGTAGTACGGACCGACTATGGAGGCTTGTTGGCTCTGCCTCGTGCAGCCCGTTCTTCTTCCTTGTGTTGCCTCTCACAGCTCACACAAATCTCTCACAAGGGCGAGAAAGACAAGTGTTTGGAGACGTGTTGCCTCATTTTCTTCTATCTATTCTCTTGTTCTCTCATGGGCACACACAACGCATGTACCCAAGGAAGCACACATAGACTTTGTCGAGGCACTCTTCGCTGGCAACCACAAAGGCTACATTTTGTACATAGCCCTTACGGCCTGTTTTCGTTGATCAATGTAACGCACATCTTCTATATCTACATAGTTAGCCCCCATTAACTATTTCTCTCCACATGCAAGCATGCCACATCATCGGACAACATGTATGAGAAAAAGCCCACCTCCACTACCATATGTCTCTTAACATACAAACATGCCACTTCATCATGAAGCATGCAGGAAAAAAAGACTCATCTCAACAGGCAGACATACATGAGAATTTTCATTCTATTATGATATTTATATTTAATAAATATTTTACAACTATATAGTACTAAAACATAATAAATATGTGTATTTTTAGTTTTGGACTTTTATAACTACCAAACGTTCGGATTTTAGCAATAGGCAAGAACAATCCTTACTTTACTCTAATTATATACATGCATGCATTAGAATGACTAGTTTTCCTTTCACGTGCACTCCTCCTTCTAATTACATGCATATATTCACTAAAGGACGAAAGCTGATGTCATTCTAGATTCTTTCTTTTTTTCAAACTTCAAAATGTTTTGTAGCTCAAACCGTCACCCCGATTAAAAAACCGTCTTCACAAAAAAAAAGCGTCTCGACGAGATCTTCGAAACTAGATCCCATGTTAATATGTTCTGATGACTTTTTTTTCGAACCAAAAGTTACCACATCCGGGCTACGTGAGTTATCACGTCTGTCATACATAAGTTACCGTGTCATTTACACAAAAGTTTCGGGGGGGTATGTCTTCAACAAACTTTTATCCCAGGGGTCAAAAAGTGATTATTATATTTGGAACGAGTTATCATCTTTGTTGTGTATATTACCATCTTGCACAAAGATTATCGAGGGTATCTTTTTCAACAATTTTCATTCCATCGGTCAAAAAATTACCATGATATTTGTATATGAGTTATCAGCTCGTATGTGTGTGTATTATCAGGTTGTTTACACATTAGTTATTGGGAAGTATTTTTAACAACGTTTTTCCATGTTATCAGCTCATGTTATTTATACGAGAAATTATCAGTGGTATGTTTTCAACAAAAAAAATAACGTCAAAATTAACGTGGTGTTTGTACCTAAGTTATCAGGACCGGAGCCTATATTATCATGCTATTTACACAAAAAGTTATCAGAGTATGTTTTCAAGAAGTTTTCTCATGGGTCAAAGTTATCGTGGTGTTTGTACCTAAGTTATCAGGTCCGGAAAGCCTATATTACCATGTTATTTACACAGATGTTACTGGAGTATGTTTTCAATAACTTTTTTCTACGGGTCAAAGTTACCGTGGAGTTTATACCTTAGTTATTAATTCTGAGAGTGTATATTATCATGTTATTTACAAAGAAGTTATCGGTTGTATGTTTTCAACAATTTTTCTCATGGGATCAAAGTTATCGTGGTGTTTGTACCCAAGTTATCAGGACCGGTAGCCGATATTATCATGCTATTTACACACAAAAAAGTTATCAGTATTTTTTCAACAACTTTTTTTCGCGGGTCAAAATTATCGTGGTATTTGTACCTAAGCTATCAGATCCGGGAGCCTATATTACCATGTATTTACACAGATGTTACCGGAGTATGTTTTCAACAAGTTTTTTCCACGGGTGAAAGTTATCGTGATGTTTGTACTTAAGTTATCATGTCTGAAAGTGTATATTAACATGTTATTCACACGAGAAGTTATCAATGGTATGTTTTTTCAACAAATTTTTTACATGAGTCAAAGTATTGTGATGTTTGTACTTAAGTTATCATGTCCGGAAGTATATATTAACATGTTATTTACACGAGAAGTTATCAGTGGTATGTTCAAAAATTTTTTCATGGGTCAAAGTTATCGTGGTGTCTGTACCCAAGTTATCAGGACCGAAAGCCTACATTATTATGCCATTTACACACAAAAAAAGTTATCAGTGTATGTTTTCAATAACTTTTTTTTCACGGGTTAAAGTTATCGTGGTGTTTGTACTTAAGTTATCAGATTCAAGAGCTTATATCACCATGTTATTTACACAGATGTTACCGGATTATGTTTTCAACAACTTTTTCCCACGGGTCAAAATTATCGCGGTGTTGATACCTAAGTTATCAAGTTTGGGAGTGTATATTATCATGCTATTTACAAAAAAATTATCAGTGGTATGTTTTCAATAACTTTGATCCACGGATCAAAGTTATCGTGGTCTTTGTACCTAAGTTATCAAGTTTAGGAGCCCGATGACATGCATTGGTTGCGTGCTCCTGGTCTTGAAATGAAGATAAACATGCTACCATAATGGGAGCAAGGATTGCGTGCTCCCATCTCAATCCTCTTAACTTTCCACGAGAACTTAGGTATAAAATTGGAGGGTAAAACAACAAAAGTAATTTAGGTGAGCTGGTTGATGGGCCTCAACTTAGTTATAAGAGACTCCGGTATGAGTCCAAAGACACCCCACACACAAACATTAAATTTATTTCTAGTTTTTTGCCTGTAATGCAAAGGAGCGGTAGTATGATAAAGGAAAATGTAACTTATCTTTAATCACCGAATAGAGTTAGTTGGGTTGGTTATCGGGAGGAGCCTGCACGCAGCAGGTTCAAGGATCGAATCCCATAGCTCCATCTTTTTTTCGCGAAAAATGAGCGGGCGACTGGAAGGTGGAGCGCTCGAGCCGATCGGACTCGTTCCGATCTATTCACAAGGTGAGAACGTTTGCTCGTTATTTTTGTCGTTTAGTTTTAGCCTTTTATACTTATTCCTTCAAATATTTATGTTTCAGACAGCAAATCACATTGAAATATGTTGCAAAATATTTTCGCAATGACGTGCAGGGTATCATCTAGTATGTAGAAAAACTCGGCCACAAATGCTATGAATTCACGCCACTAACCGGCCTACATGTTCAGCCACTAACTAACTAACCCATGACCACTTCTACGTCCACTAACAGTCTAACACACTAACACCATACGTGAAGCTAGCTAACAAACCACATGCATCTAACAACTCACTAGGGTCATGCAGGAGTAATGCTAGACACACCGACGTTTACAAGGGATTACGCGGCGGTTAAAATTTGATTGGCTGGGATGTGGTTAAGTGAGGCGAGCCCACCAGTTAAAATTAGGAGGGGCAATTGGAGTAGGGCATGCAGTCCAGTCCGTGAAAGTCCGTTGCTTTCGTCCGTGCATGTAGTATTATCGGTCATGCAGGACTTGCGTAGTCTCCTCGGCCATACGACCCAGCCGCAACTGAATGTATGCGGCTAGCAGTGACTTCCGGATCACCCAGCTCCTAATCGTGCAGCCGTCACACTCCAGCTTCATCATGTCTTGCCGTTTCGATATGGCATTGTCGTATCACACGGCACCATCGGCATCTCATCACGCTCAATATCTCACCTCTTTTCCGTGCATAACAGAAGGTTCACCGGCCTGCGCCACCTCACTACCATCTAAACTATATGCACATAGAAAAACAAAATATGCAGATACAAACCTAACAAGGCTGACCTTGCTGCTTACGTCATGTACTCTTTACAACTAGTTATTTATCTCTTTATACCTGTGTTGGATGAAAAGAATTCAACTGTCGACATGCATATGCTTGAAGACAGGGTTCAAATCCACAATTCCCGGTTCATGAGCAAAGCGTTCGTATTCACAGCAACCCGCCACGAAGTATCCACTTAATTGCGCTTTTCGCTCTTCTCCTGAATCAATATTGAAGGACGCATCTACGTTCAGCTCGATAAAGCCTGACGCAGCTCCGTTGGGCACGCTCGTTTGGTGCGTGTGTCCACGGAGCCTTCCTGCTATCTCTTCTGCATTGCCATAGCGGGTAGTGGCCATGATCCTCCTGAACTCCCCAGATTAGATGGCGAGGGGAACATGAACCCCATCCTCTAGAAACCGGTTCCGAAGGCGCAGCCGCTCTGTCTGCATCCATGCATCTGGAGGAGCACGTACGACAATCCAAGACGCACCCCATCCCGACATACACAAAAGCTTGATTAATAATTGCCACACGATTGATGTAACGTGATTACAATCTTTTGATTAGCTAATAATAACCATTATGTGGTTGAATGGTTAAGAGGACACTGGTGTTCTCCGTCCATTAGAGTTCAAGTTTCAGACTTGACATTGGTACTTGCACTTTCTTGGATTTATTTCAGGTCTTTCAGGGATGTGCGTTCAGTGGGAGGGGACATTCCCGTCGACTACAAATACATCTATGACGACTTCGTCAATCTTAAAATGATGTGTCGGTTCAGTCTGTCGAAAGTGCTTATAAGGGTAGAGTGTGCGTGTGTGCATTCATAGAGGTGAGGTAAGTGCGTACGTATGAGCAGTCTGCATCTGTACTATGTTAAAAAAATACCTGATTTGTTTTTTTTTCAAGAGAGATGTTGCATGTCGTTTTGGTCACATACTGCACCGGTACTTTCACGTAATCATGTCGCATCAAAAAACCGTTCGTAGCCAAATCTAGATAAGTGTCACGTAGGAATCAAAAGAATTTACATCGAATGTCAAATAGTCAAGTAAAAAATTTTATGTGAACCAACTTATGGTTGGATGGTTAGATGGATTGTGGTATTCTTAGCCCATCAAGATTCAAGTCCTGCTGCTCGCATTTATTCCTGAATTTATTTCAGTATTTCTGACGATGCGCATTCAGTGGGAGAAGACGTTTCCGTCGATGACAAAGTGCCTACGGTGACTTCATAAATTTCAAGATGATATGTCGGCTTAGTCGGCAGGTGCTCATATGGATAGGGTGTGCGTGTGTGCGTTCATAGGGATGAGTGTATGCGCGTGTATATGAGCGCTTGCATCTGTACTGTGTTAAAAAATATAAAACTTTATAGGGTTAAATAGGAAAACCCACGTTAGGAAGGTGTCAAATAAACGGTTCACTATCCCGTTGATGGTGAATTCTAGTCCGCATATAGGTTGAGGGGTAGGGACCAAACGTGCACCCCTACATGGTACTGGACAAATTTTGCGCATTCCACTGGTTGTAGAACCTTCCATCGATCCTTTTTTTTTTCGTGCTTTCTTCTGTCGGTTTTGAAATTGATGAAGAAAATTGTGAAGTATTTTCAAAACATCGAAATTTATTAAACATTGACATTCCTTCAGATTGAGTATTTATATAATGCAGAACGAACTTTTTGTAGTATACCATGCACATTTTCTTAATACGCGATGAACATTATTGTAAGACAAAATAAACTTTGTATGCTACAAGGATAAAAATATAAAAATAAAGAAGGAAAAGAAATAAAAATAAATAAAAACATAAACAGAAAAAATAAAAAATAAACAGAAAAAGAAGAAACAGTGAACCGACCGTTAGCCGGCCCAAACTGGGGCCTCGGCAGGCCGCGAATCAGCGAAACCACGCCTTTTGACGCTCACAAGCATCAAATAGGAATCACCACCTGTAAAACGGGACTCTTCTTTAACAATCTTATATTTACTAATCGAAGGCACCATACGGGCCTCCATGTTAATCTTAACACCTAATCTAATTGTCCGTCCGATCTCATGATTAATTAACTACAGCCATACGATGATGTCCCTCAAGGAGTCCTACCCTGATGTCCCACGTGCATGCCTCTTTATTACAAAAACGTTTTCCTCCCATACCCTTTCCTCCATCGATCATGCAACAATAGTAAAACAATATCTAGAGCCAACCTCTCCCCGATCCCCTTCCCCCCAATCTGCGATCCACCCCTAGCCATCGAGCCAACCTCTCCCTGATCCGCTTCCCCCCGATCTGCAATCCAGCCCCAGCCATGATGTGTTGGCAATATCAAGCCAACTTCTCCCCGATCCACTTCACTTGAATCTGCAATCCAGCCCCAACCATGATGTGTTCGCTGCAAACCATCGGGGTTGATGGGGGCTGAGTAGGAGATTCTTCTAATCTCTTCATCGATCATGCCCAGTCAAACCGCAATCCACGATGCGTGATATAGTGGAGGAGGAGGCGCATCCATGGCTCTTTGAATCGGATCGGACAGCTGCCATTGTTGGCCACGGTTGAAGACTGGAGCAAGTACGGAAAACTGATGACGCCACGGTTGTCAAAAGAACTATGGCGGACTCTTCTAGCTCCAGACCTCGATGCATCGGTGAAGAAACCACATGCACGCCCTCCTCCTATTACCAGTATCATGAATAGCCGCAGGTCCTTTAGGTGGAGGTCACTAGTTAAATATGAATGAAGGTTTTATCATACAGGAAGATAAGTGGGTCTGCAGTTTTTCAAAAGAAAATTAAGGAGATGCAGGCAAAGAAGGATGTGCCATGGCATGCTAATTAAGTACTAGAGCATGCAGGTCATCATGTCTGAAGCTGCCGGCCGGCCGGTGGCATCTGGTGTGGAGGACGGACACATCACATCACCCGGTGTTGAGTAGCTAGCAGCAATGTGTAATGGTAGCCAGCTTCATAGTTTTTGATGTTTGGGTTCTCCTTCTCTCTCATATATATGCAATGCTACAAGCAACTTTCAGTTTATAGGGAGTTTTCCTTCTTCTACCGTCTTGCACATTTATATATTTCTGTCGTTACAGGAATTCAGTTTCTATTGTTTTACCTTTTCCCCACGTTTTTTAGCAGAACCACCATCTATACTTTTACTGGAATTGTGACAGTTGGCGGTAAAACGTCTGAGCATTCCAGTGCATGAGTCATATCCGAGTTGATATACAGACGTGGGCATCCGAATGCACATATAGTTCAAGAACCTTACAATGATGGTGTGGGCCCTAGGTGGGCCCTATATGTCAGGTTCATGGCCCTACCCTTAGTAGGTGACCCCATCAGGTAACATGGTGATCTTCGAGCCAGTATAGACCAGTAAATATCAACTTTATTAAAGTGTAGAGGGAGGGTGTGGTATAATGAAAATAATGAAAACGTGAATTATTAGTCGCCAAGCACAGATTGAGTAGCATGTTCCGTGGTACAACCCACATTATGTGGCATCTTATTATTACCGATATACTAAGCACAAATCTACACATGCAAGCTTTTGAGGACCACTTGAAGCCCATATCTCGGTCGTATCGTGAATACATCCATGGGTGCATGGACATACTTTGGGGATAGTGAGACTGAGAACCTCTGCAGGATCATCGCGAGCACAACCTTGGCCTCGATCATGGTAAAGTTCTGCCCAATGCAAGCCCTAGGCCCCATAGAGAAAGGCAGAAATGCGTACGGGTGCTTTGCGGCCCTGCTCACCCCGTTCTTGAACCTCTGAGGCTTGAACTCTTCAGCGTCCTCACCCCAGAGCTCCTTGTCGCGGTGTATCATCTTGATCGGGGTCGATAGAATTGTGCCTTCCGGCACCCTAATGCCCCTGAGCTCAAGATTGCTGCCTGTTTTCCTCTGGATGTTGGTGACGGGGCCATATAGCCTGAGAGTTTCTAGAATGAACATCTCGACCAGCTTCATATTGTTGAGCATGTCGCCAGCAGGGATTTCTGTGCCACTCTCTCTCGTCACCTCCTCCCTAAGCTTCTCTTGCCACTCTGAGTGGGTGCTTAACAAGAACGTGGTCCAGGTGAGCAGCTGTGCAGTGGTCTCATGGCCAGCTAAGTAGAAGGTCTTGCACTCTTCTATGATCTCGTCCATGCTCATGAGTGGGTTTTGCACGTGCTCTGGCCCGCAAGTATTCAGGATTATCCCAAGCATGTCGTTCCCGTATCCCATGGTGTCCTTGCAGTTAAGGCGATTTTTGATGATGTTGACGAGTATGCTCCTCACCTCTTTGTTGAGCGTATGCATCTTTACGTTATTTTTCGTAGGAAGGTACCTGGTTAATTTCAGAAACATGAATATGCATTCATCAAACTGTTCTTTGTGAAATTGTATATTAATTGCCTGTTGATTTTGCACATGTTGCATGTGTCACATGCGAAGTATGTACCTGAATCCTGGGACGAGGTTCCAAACATTGAATAAACTAGAGAAGGCAAGAAATTGGAGCTCTTTCTGCGCCAGATAGACTTGCTTGGCCTCTTTGTGGTTTCTCCCAAATGCCACGCGTGAGATCACGTTGGCCGCAACCTCCTCGAACTGGCAACTAATATCGACTTCCACATGGCCACTACTCTTCTCCAACTTTGCTTCCCAGTCCGACAGCATCAACCCAACACAATCAGACACCGTTACTGCCAACATCTATGGAGCCAAGCAATGAGTCAGAAAAGTCCCGTACGGAAGTAATACTTCCTCCGTTCCTAAATAGGTGATGTTTATTTTTTATTTTTTTATATGGTCTCCATTAGGTGACTTGATTCGGTCACGCGCTAATATTTTAGATTAACATGTTAGAAAAGAATTATTAACGGATTTGCATCTATACCAGTATAATAGAATTTGTATCTCACAAATTCTAATAGTTTTTTTATTAATGGAATTGCTAGTTTGCTAAAAAAAGTATTATACACCTTTAGCTTGTCGACACTGAAGACTGGGTGGACGACCTTGCGGTGGCGCTTCCACTCGTCGCCGTCGATGAGGATGAGCCCTTTGCCGAGCAAGCAGGCAAAGTGGTGGTTGATGGGATTCTTTGGGAACAGCCCCGAGCGGTCAGAGAGCACCTGCTTCACCATGTCCACGTCCCCCATGAACAATTCCGGCCTCTTCCCGAGCCACGAGACGAACGTACGTCCTGCATGCGCGCACACTCCATCATCACGTACGTATGAACTACCTCCGTCCTAGTTTATTAGTCTCCTTAATACTTTGTGCCAAAATTTCACCATGTTTAATTAATAAAATGTGAATACATGTCAGAAAAAAGTATCCTCGAAAATAATGTTCAAATACGAATCCAACGATATAATTTTTTGTGATGTCCACTAATTTTTGATCAGTTATAATTCTGATTAATTAAATTTTGGCATAAAATACAAAGAGGATCACAGGACGGAGGTAGTACGATGAGAAGAAAGCGCCCGTGCAAATGGTCCAAGAAATTAAGGCGTGGACGTACCGTAGAGGGCCATCCATTTGCGAAAGTGGGGCTGCACCAGGGCGCCGTAGTCATGGCAGCCGACGTCGAGCACGAGGCCTGCGCTCTCCACGAGGAGCCGCTTCATCTCGACGATGTTGCCGACCAGGAACCGGTAGTCCGGCCCGCGCACGCCCTGCGCCCGGAACGCCCTTGTTATGGCGAGGGGTGACCACAAGAACCGTGACAACGCGCTGATGATGGCCCACGACGTGGCCAAAGACGCCGCCACCGCCACCCAGATCATGGCCACGCCCATGGTGTCTTTGTTCCTGGTGGGAGACTCGATGTAGCCAAAGAGGTGGTATTTATACACCAATTTTGGCCAGCGACGGTGAAGGTCTTCTCTCGTGGAATGGTTATGGGGGTAGCCACACCCACGCACGATTTGGGTCCTTGTGTACGGATTTCTGTGACGTGAGTCACTGTGTTTGATTAAAATCGAAGGTGGCTCGGCAAACCGTGGACAAGGTTCTTTTTTTTCCTCAAAAAGAATTCAGATCTATTATCAAATGAGCTTCATCGGTAGTACAAAGCACCTCAAACATAATAAAAACTACATCGAGATTCTGAGACCACCAAACGATCACTACCGTCGCCAGAACGAACCGCCGGCGTGCCATTGTCGCCGCTCCACTAGATTAGTCAGCTTGATCTTGCCGATGAATGCAGGGGTAGTCTTCATGCACGTGCCCCTATGGACCATTGCCTTAAAGCCACGCTCATCGCAGTTGAACCCTTGAATAAATATAAAGAACCTATCCAAATCTCACCACATGATAAGAAACTCTAACCTCGCTGCCACAAGGAGACGGCAGGAACCTACGCCGAGCTCCGTTGACTACGTGCGTATCGACAAACTCGAAGAGGATCGAAGCTCAAAATACAAAGTCAAAAAAGAAGCGCCACCATCCGTCCGAGCGCCACACCCGCATGGACTAAAAGACCCTAATCTAGAACTACCAATCGGAGCAGAGGCACCGGGATTCTCCTCCAAGCCACCGGCTGATGAAGCGGCAGGCTGAGGGATGGCAAATCCACGGGTTCACCGACGAAGTTTGGAGGAAATAGTTTGTCCTAGCCTTCAAGGGACAACGAAGGAAAGGCTACAAACCGTGGACAAGGCTGCTTTCGTGAGCTCACAGTTGCCGTGACGTGTCTTCTTGGCCCAGTGCCTTGCTACTCACACTCGGCAGCAGTTTGCCGAGCGTCACGCACAACAGTGGCATAGGGTGAAACAAATAGTAAGGCGGGCCGGATGGGTTAACCTGATGGAAACTGTTGGTCTGGCTGCATAGTGTCCAGCATTCCTTCTGGGCTAGGCGGGCCAAGGCCTAAGGTAGCTTCGCCATTGCGCACAGGGACAAAATGTTCTGGAATGTACCAGGTGCCACTGCCATATGTCATCTGTGCCAAGTTCCATCCCTTTGACCCTCAGCAAGGTTCCAACGCTTGCCACATGTCTACTTGTTGGACTGCCATCTTAAGAAACACTCCGAAAAACTGTAATATAGATTTATTTCTTTGGTTTGCTCCAGCACACATTTGACTCGCATATAACATTTGACACTCATAAAACAAAATCTGCAGTTCACTAATTTGGTCCTTGCAGTCCCCCCGATGGATATATAAAAAATATTATAGAAAGACCAAAAAAAGTCATGCGATTCACTTTGATTCATGCCATGCTTCACTTCCCAGTTCGGTAACTGCACTCCGTCGTTGGAGTTTACTTGTCTATCCCCTGTAGTCGGTTGTTCTCTGGTGCAGTTCACATGGGTCAGACAAAAAGTGCAACTTGAGATTAAACATATTTCCAAAACTAGTCTTAAACCGTAAAGAATTATACATATGTTTTCGCCTCTTTGGTACTTTGGATATTGTCTGTACCCATACTATTGATGACTTTTGTTGTGTTTATGTTATGTTGGACCATGTTGGTCTCTAGTTGTATTATAATTTGGATCTTGGCACTTGTATGCCCAATTCATATATATGTTGCCTCTTTGGTAGTGAAATTGTTGTGATATTCGGTTTGCAAAGTCCTTGGCATATGACACTGTGTGTGTCCGAGATGAAGTCATAAGCTTACTTGCGGTCTCTTTGTATGTGCTTTTATTCTAGAAATGGACCTCTAAGGTCCATATTTAGAATGGTACCGCATACGGGGACTTGCACCGAGCAATGCCTGCAAAGCTTGATCTATGTTTCCTATGAGTGGTAAGATGAGCCAGGGAAGAAAGAAATATTCAAATGTTTATTAAATCCCCTTATTTAAAACATACATAACTTATTATAAGATAATGATACAAGTAAGAAAATTTGAAGTGTTTTTTTATTTGCCATACGGGATTTGTACTGACTATGTGTGAAAATTCTTGTTCACGGCATTTATTCTTCATCGCATGTGTGGATGTGCATGCTTGCGTGCATGCACTATACACGTGCGAGCATGTGCATGTGCATGTGTAAGGCGGCCAACTCCCGTAGGAAGGCATCGGCGTGCTCCGGCTTGACGCAGAGGGACACGACGTCGACGCCGTCCGTTCCCTTGCATGGCGGGCACATGACGCAGACGTTCATGGGCACCCGCTCTGCCGGTGACAGTGGTGGCATCACCCGCGCCGGTCCCCCACGCCCAAAGTCTACCGCGTCGAACCCAAGGTTCCGCAAGCTCGTCACAACCATCGTGTTGTGCCTCGGAGGGGGGTTCTCCTGCTGCTGATCCACCCCGGCACAGGCGCTGGTGGTCTCGTCGCCGCCGTCCGTGATCATACCCTGTATTATCTCCTTGGCAAGCCTTATGAGCTTCACCAGGTCCTTGATGTCGCCGCTCGCCACCGTGCTGCTCTTCGCCTCCACCGGCTGACTCCCGACGCAGTTGCCGTAGTAGCCGCGCTTGGCACGCACTAGCCCGCGCATGTCGCTCGAGATGACGAGGGCCGCTGGCGTGTCGGGGTTGGAGATCACCACGCGGGTGCGGCACTGCCACAGCACCGCTGCGACGGCGTCGAACACCGTGCAGTCGCCGCCACACTCGGCTTTGATGCAGCTGATCAAGCTCCATGAGATGGTGACGTGGAGGCATGCCATTTCCTCCATTCCAACCCTCATCCTAGACCTCATTGCGGTGACGACAGGCGACGGGAGGCGCGGGATTGTGCCATCGGCTTCGGACCGGACCGGAACGACGGACGGCGTTGGCATCCCACGGGCGAGCTCGGCGACGGCCTGGAGGAACTGCGCCATCCCAGCCGCGTCGGCCAGGACGTGGTTCCACTAGCGTGGTGTCGCTGGGGCGGCAATAATCGGCAGGGTAGCGCACGGCAAGGTCCCCGAGGAGCAGCGGCGACATCATGAGTTGGTCCAGCGCACAGCTAGCCGACGCGCTCACGAACGAGACGCCCTCTCCCGTGTACAAGATGTGGATCGGCTCCCCATCGGGTCCGACGACGAGGCGGCCAGCCATAGGATAGGGTGCCTCCGACAGGGCCTTCTTGACTGTCTCAGCAGGTTCATCGATTGGGTGGTCGAAGACGAGGAGCAGCGTGACAGGAACAGGAGCGAAACACTTGTCGAAAGAGGAGAGGTTGATAATGCCAGTGTGGTATCTCCAGCCCACCAGGGTTCAAGTCCTGATGCTCGCATTATTCCTGGATTTATTTTAGGATTTCTGTCAATGCGCATTCAGTGGGAGGAGACGTTCCCCTCGACGACGAGACGCCTACGGTGACTTCGTAAATCTCAAGATGATATGACAACTCGGTCTTTCGAAAGTGCTCATAGGGATAGGGTGTGTGTGTGCGCACGTGTTCATAGGGGTGAGCGTATGAGTGTATGTATGAGCGCTTGCGTCTGTGCTGTGTCAAAAAAAACATGTAAGTCCCACATACAATGCTGACGGCATCGACCACGTGTCGCCTCTCTCAGCGACTATATTTGCTACTTCTAATATAGTCTATTTGTTATTTGTAAAACGGCTAAATATTATAATTTCTAGGCCAACCAAGAATTGTATAGGAATTTTTATTAATGACATATATTATATACTAAAAGACGAGGCGGATGGCAAAGCGAAGTCTATAAAAAAATAAAAACTACTTACCGCACCCTTGTATATTTCAATGTACACATATAATACATTTATAGAGTACTTATTTTCTATAATCTGAGCTAAAAAAATTATTTTCTTTTGTGTTCCTTCGTGCTGTATCCAAAATTCGATTGCTTGATGATCTGATCTTTATTCATTTGTGTCAAAACTTAAATGTACGTCCATAATATTGAAATAATTTCTCTCATAGGTTATTTTTATGACTATAGTTTATCATGTGACCCAAACTCCTATAAGCTAGTAATTACTCCCTCCGTTTCTTTTTAATCCGCATATAAGGTTTGGTCAAAGTCAAGCTTTGTAGAGTTTGACTAACTTTATATTAAAAAATATAAACATTCACAATATGGAATGAATATTATCAGATGCACCATGAAACGAATTTTCATACTATATAGTTTTAGTATTGTAGATGTTCATATTTTTTATATAAATTTGGTCAAACTTTGTGTAGTTTGACTTTGACTAAATCTTATATGCGAAGTAAAAATAAACGGAGGGAGTATGATTTTATTTTTTATTTTAGACACATGTATCAACAATTACCTTATGGTAATCACCCTAGGAAATCAAATGAAAAACACGTGGTACGTTATAATATATAATCAGCTTTATATGTGTACAATAATAGGTGTAAAAAGACAACGATATATTATAACTAGATTACAAATTAATATTTTGCAACTTATTACTTACAAGACTACCACTCGCACCAAACCCGAGTCTGCACATCTTATTTTTATGAGATACTCCTACAATGCTTAAATTTGTTATACTACTACAATAAATAGAATATTTTGAAATTATAATGATAATCAAGAAGAAACACGAGCACCAATTTTGTATTTTCTTTAGATAAATCATCGTACATCGAACCTAAACACGTCACAGTTAATAGATGTTTATCATTGTACCCAATTGTACCAACTAGCTGCTTCACTCAAACCTTAAATGTTAGCAACCAACGCTCCTCACGTACTCTTCCAATTCATGTACCCCTCGAGTGGACAATGATACAGTTAATTATTCTTATGTTGTATATGACTAATATAGTTAAAACATTTTTCTAGCATGCAAAAGACACATATCATAACCTCTCTCTCTCTCTCTCTCTCTCTCTCTGTGTGTGTGTGTGTGTGTGTGTGTGTGTGTGTTTCTTTTTCGACATGTCATAATAGTCATTTGACCCTACATGAAATTGAATTGAAGATTTTTATGCCACAAGTGATATTTATTTAATGGAATATATGAAGCCACAATCAGCATTCCTCGAATGATCTACCCACACTAAAGACGAAGTCCTTGCATTTGTGATGGACAGTGCCTAACTCTTTTGTGCTTACACTGAATTTTTTGGGAAAAACAAAGACACCTTATATGAAGGAACGACGGGAATACGAATTCCTCATACTACTACAGTAAACAGAATATTCAGAGCCATAATCAAGAAAAAACATTAGCACAAATTGTTTATTTTCTTTAGATAAATCATCGTATATCGTACCAGAACATGTCGCAGTCAATAGATGTTTATCATTGTACCTAATTGTACCAACTAGCTATTTTAATCAAACCTTGAAATTTAGCAACCAACGCTCCTCACGTACCTTCTTTCGAGCCGTACGTTTGGTGGGATCATGTGATCGTTGTCTTCCAGTCTTCACCATTAATACCTAGTACACGTACGAGCAGTGCTGCCTATCGTGCCAGAGACTAGCAACAGTACTTCTCGTACATTGAGCTACTGATAGCATGCGATATAATAACTATTAAATTAGAGAAGTCTAGCTTTCCACGTTTATCATCATTAAATAATGGGCGACCCTAGGCGCCGGCCGAACGGCGCAAGTTTGGCCCAGAAGCGCCGCGGCGGCCTCCCAATCCGTACTACACGGCGCCGTCTGATCTTACGCGGCTTCGCTCTCATCCCTACATAACTTCATGGACGAGTCTACGTAGCGGCCGGCTGCTCGCTGGCATGCGCGAGCGGCCGGCCTAAAATAGAAATTTTTTTATCCGCTAGCATGTGTGTAATTTTTGTCCGCTAGCGCATGTATCTTTTAGCATTTAATACATTCACACCGGTCACAATCAGTTGGAAAAAACAGATCACATATGCATTTGTTTCGGTTTTCAAATTTTCAAAAGCTATATCTTCCAAACCGCGCGTCGGAATTAAGATCCGTTTTCACCGCTGGAATCCTCGCAACGTGCTCTTCAAAACTATATCCCGCATGGGGATGTTTCGACGAACTAGTCTTCCTGTCAACTAAACATCAATGTGTGCAATTAGACTAGATTGCCGCGCCAACTGAGCATATGTGTGTGCCAAAAAAGTCCTGCCAACTAAACATCAATGTGTGTGCAACTGGACTAGATTGCCACGCCAACTGAGCATATGTGTGTGCAACTAGTGTCCTGCCAACTAAACATCAGTGTGTGTGCAACTAGACTAAATTACAAGCCAACTAAGCATATGCGTGTGCAATTAGTCTTTCTGCCAACTAAACATCAATGTGTGTGTAACTAGACTACATTACAAGCCAACTAAATATCAATGTATGTGCAACTAGACTACATTACAAGCCAACTAAATATCAATGTGTGTGCGACTAGACTATATTACAAGAGGAGGTTGCACATCAACTTTCGTCGAGGCAATAGACTAGTCGCACATCAAAGTTGTCGTGGTTGCTAGGTTGTAACCTCATACGTAGGCGCAGCTCCAAACATTAGTTTTGGAAAAAAGTTGCACGATGTAGTAATAAAGTTGCACAATGCAGTAATAGAGTTGCACTATATAGCTCCAAAGTTGGCATCGAAAAAAATTCGTCAAAATATACCCATGCGGGATCTAGTTTCAAAGATCTCGTCGCGAGGATTTCAATGGTGAAAACGGATTTGAATTCCGACGCGCGGTTTGAAAGATATAGCTTTTTGAATTTTTAAAAACCCGAAATAAATGCAGATGGATCTGTCTTTCTTAAACTAAAGGAGCAGTGTGAACGTATTTAATGCCACGCCTACATGCACTAGCAGACAAATAAATTACCACATGCATGCGCTGTGAGAGCCGGCCGCTCGGTTCGACCAAAAAGTGCGCGGCCACTTTTTAGATTTCAGTTAACTTCATATGCGAAAAAAAAAACAATCCCCTCGCCTCTCCACCACGTGACTCCGTTCATATGCGCAGCTCTGGCGAGGGCAACGACAACTGGCCGCTTGCTGACTCGCAGAGCTACCCTCCCGGTGCTCGCCGATGATCCTCTCCAGCCATCAATTTTGGTTCAAGCTCCGCCATCAACCGGTTGCAATTCCCGCCGCCTCGATGCTCCATGGTTGTAGCATCCCATTGCGCTGCTCGCGTGACGCTTGCCTCACAGGTTTCCCCTGAAGGACAGCCACCGCTCTCCGCCATTAAATGGATGTAATAAATTTCTCGCCCAGTAGTAGCAAAAACTGACGAAGGTTGAAGCAAAATGTTGTCACCACCGTCGCGGGTCGCGGGTCGCAGCTCTGCCATGAATGGATGCGGGTCGCGGGTCATCACCGTCGCGGGTCGTCGGTTGTAGCAAAATCTGATGGCGGTTGCAGGAAAATGTCATCGCCACCGTCCCAGGTCGCAGCTCCGCCGTGAATTACGGAGAGATTCTTTTCTTACTACCTTTCTATTGGGGACTACATACTAGTTTTTATGAACGGAATGTATTGGATGGTGGAAGGGCACACACGGAAAACTGGGATGAAAAGAGAAATACACCTACATTGTGGAATTTTTGGGAAAAACAAAGACACCTTATATAAAGGAACGATGGGAGTACAATGCTTGAATTTCTCATACTACTAAAATAAAAAGAATATTTTCAAATTACAACGACAATCAAGAAAAACATTAGCACAAATTGTTTATTTTCTTTAGATAAATCAGCTATCTCGTACCAAAACATGTCACAGTTAATAGATGTTTATCATTGTACCCAATTGTACCAACTAGCTGTTTTACTGAAACCTTAAATTTTAGCAACCAACGCTCCTCATGTACTCTTCCAATTCGTGTACCCATCGAATGGACAATGATACAGTTAATTATTCTTATGTTGTATATGACTAATATAAGTGTGTGTGTGTGTGTGTGTGTGTGTGTGTGTGTGTGTGTTGTTTTTGTTTTTCAACATGTCATAATAATCATTTGACCCCATGTGAAATTGAATTGAATATTTTTACGCCACAAGTGATATTTATCTAATGGAATATATGAAGCCACAATCATCATTCCTCGTAAGATCTACCCACACTAAAGATGACGTCCTTGCATTTGTGATGGACATTGTATAGTGCCTTTGCAAGACGTTTTATTTGTAGGATTGAAATCTACAAGAATACGTCACATGTTCTATTCTAACATGTAATTAAACCAAAAAAAATCCATCGAATGCAACCACATGTTGTTTTCTATGTTTGAATGAAATCAATGTCATGATCCTAACTTGTTTTTTAGAAAAAAGATCTCATTTTTTCAACCAAACAACATATTTTACAAAATAACTGTGTGTTTCAATTTCCCACGGTTGAAGATATATATGTAGGTGTATCTATCTTAGTTTGATGGTCTACCTAATTCCACATATTTTCATATGAATTTTGGAAGATTGGAATTTTGAGGGCTTATTTGATTTGTAAGATTCAGGAATGTTTCCTACAAATTGGCTTTGAACTACATTCCATAGTAAATTCCTGAACCGGGCTTTTGCCCCTCTTGATATATAAAGCAACATTCGGAATACATGGCCGAATGACACAAGGTAGTCAGGAAAGCCCTCGTGAATAGTAGATACAAGAATAGCCTGCCAATAGAATTCACACCAAAGAAAGATGCGCATGGCAAAAGAACGACATGAAGACACTGCCGAGCAAGAGCAAAGGACGACACAACACACCATTGCGGTCCGAGTGACAATGCCCCATGAGGGTAATGGCAGAAAAAGATGCTGCTATCGAGACCAAAGAAACATTGATTTTCACCTGGAGCCCTGGCATTGGGCAGAAAAAGAAGTGAGGGCCACCTGCCGGCCACATGACCAAAAGGGCTAACACCACCACCACTACGAAGCCCAAAGAGAGCCAAATTGGTAGCCTGCCATGCAATGACGTCGCCCCAGCATCCCAGTTGAACTTATCGACGCCATAGGGTGTCTCGCACCCAACCCACGAGATCCTACCACAATTGAAGGATGAAGGGAAGCCAAAATTGCCATCACGGCTGCACCGCAACAAATCACCGTGCCGTGCAAAACGAGAACTAACTTGAGCCACTGACTGACAGCTAACAAGCAGCACCAAGAGGGAGTAGCGACTAGCGCTTTGTCAGATCTGGCCAATCTCCATCGTGACGGGGGCCACCCAAGTAGCCGGCACCTCAAGCCACTCTGGTCGCCTTTGTCGCACCGGTCACCATCATCTCCATCACCACCCATGGCGTCCCTGCGCCCACCATCCTCAGGCCGCAGCCTTGCCGCCATCACCAAGTCATCATGCCCCTGAAGAAGCTCGGCGCCGTGCCAATGGCCGTCTGAACCACCGCCACCATGGAGGAAGACTACCCATTCCCTCGAAGCCACTAGTACAACCCGTGGGTTCCTAGGAAGCCCAAGAGCTCCCTACCGCCGTGGGCAGATCCGATCGGGGTCGCTGCTACTACAGACCCAGACAACCGTGAAATCTCTACAACTCCACCGCCCACGCGTGCCACCGGCCAAGCCATGTGCCTAGCCACCGCCACACCCAAGTGAGAACCCGTGTCCCCACAAGCTCCGCATACCGTGCTACGAGTCACCAACCGGGGAGAAAGAAGGGCCCCGCTGCCGAGCACTGACTAACAACCGTACACATAGGGATGTAATTCGCGTTCCCGTAAATCCTGTTTAGTTAGCTTTAACTAGTTCCATTTGTTCATTTTCTTCGAAAATATATAAATTATTAAATTAGTAGATCATTAGTCGGTTTAAAACGGATTAAAGGGGACATACTTTTGGTAGGATGAGCGGTGCTGGCATGTCATGCTACCGAGTAGCAACGATGCCCATTGTGCATTGAGCTACTCCCTTTATTGTCAAAAGCGCTCTTATATTATGAAACGAATGGAGTAGTATTAGATTAACTAAAGTCCGAACTTTTCCACATTTATCATCATTAATTAACGTATATACGTGCACAAGAAATTGGAAAGGTATAATCTTCTCAGATCCATACGTTTGGTGGGATTATGTGATCGTTGTCTTCCGGTCTTCATCATTAATACCTAGTACACGTAAGAGAATAGTACTTCTAGTACATTGAGCTACTTATTCTTTTGCGGGATCGTGCATTGAGCTAGTGATAGCATGCGTTAGATATAACTATCAAATTAGAGAAGTCTAGCTTTCCCACATTTATTATCATTAAATAATGAGCGACCCTAGGCGCCAACCGGCCCGCCCAAATTTGTGCCCGTCACCTAGCGGCCGTTGGATCCGTGCTATGCAGGGCCATCTGATTTTGCGCGGCTTCGTCTCTTGCCTACATAACTTCGTACACACAAAAAAAGATCTCCTCGCCTCTCGACCATGCGGCTCCGTCCATGTGTAGAAAGGTACGAGAGAAATATTCTTTTTTTAAACATAAGTGCAAACACAAGCGCTTATATATACATGCATACACTCACCCCTATGAACGCACGCACGCACACCATATCCCTATGAGCACCTTCGAAATACTGAGCCGGCATATCATCTTGAGATTTTACGAAGTCATCATAGGCGGCTCGTAATTGACGGGAACGTCCCCTCCCATTGAAAATGTATCGCCGGAAATACTGAAATAATCCAGGATAAATGCAAGCACCAGGACTTAAAACTTGGTGAGCCGTGGACTATCCACCTAACCATCCAACTATAGGTTCGCTCGCTTGAGAGAACTGTTCAATATAAAAAGATCGCTCAATAAAAGGGAGCTAAACGAGGCAATGAATACAATGTAGAATTACCACCAAAAAATGTAAATTTAAATACTTTCTTGGTCCACAATCCAACAGACCAAACCAAGCATAACTGCCTGATGAGGATAGGGTGGCAGTATGGAGGCGGTTATTACAACGATCTTCCTTCAATACTTACGACGAAGGTGAGAGATATGCATCTCTCAAAGTCTGAGAGAGAGAGAGAGAGAGAGAGCAAACTGGCTTATTTGATATGGGTTGAGACCCAACTAGCATTAGGGACACACACACGCGCACAAACTACTACTACTAAGGGCATCTTCAATGCCGGCTACATCCCTCGCTCGAATGCCGCCCTATCCCCGACGCTGGCTGCGAGCTACATCCCTATTCCCCAAACCATGTCGCCTCAACTCCTGACTCAGCTGGACCCGGTAAACCACCCACGCCCAGATGCTCTCACCATGGTCATCATCGTTGATCATAGGGATGCAAGCGGGCGTCCCGCATAGTCCCGCATAAATCGAGGATTAGTTCAAATTGAACTAAATCTGAGTTGGGTAATTATAACTAACCTAAACCAATTTTGCCTATGAAGTGGGGCGGATCGGGCGCCGCTCTGCACCCCTAGTTGATCGCCTCCCTCACCTTGTTGATCCCGCTGCCCGGCCACATCCATCTTCTCAAAGAAGCCGACGGCGCAGGTCTTTAGCTTCCTCGTGCCTCCGCGTGTACGGTCGGCTACAACGTGCCTCATTGGTTTCCGTACAACCAGGTAGCCAATATTGACATCCTCAAATGGCTTTGTGTACTCGAAGATATCATTTTCGGCATGGAGGCCAACAATGATGCGGCACAATCGCCGTTTTTCTCTGCACCGCCTTGCCAATAATCTAAGCAAGCACTCCTTTCGCTTGTTGTATGTAGCTTGAGGTGTACTTTCTTGATTGCTTTTGTTATTGGTACTGGGTTTGTTTGTGAGAAATTATTGGTACTGGTTATCAAGGGAGAGATGGAGGGAGTGAGGGGGTGAATGAGCGGTTCTACTATGTTCTAACACTTTCTTTTGATTTTAGGTGTATGTATGGATGGCAGCGTTTTCTTGGTATACGACTGAAGGATGTGTGTAGCTTTTTATTCTGTTGGACAACTGGATGTTCTAGACTGGCATAATTGAGTTATACTTAGTATTCAGGACAAAGTTATTAACGAAGGTTGACTTCGATATGATGCAAAATTCAATAATATAGTATACTTGGGTCATAGTATGCGAGATGATTGGATTGTCATTTGCTATTAATTTCATTAAAACAATGTTATTGCCATTAAAATTTGGGCAGAATTATTTATAGTTCATGATTTTAAGAAAATTCACTTGGTTAGCTCATACATCTGAAGTGTTAGACGAGGTGAAATGATGATGAATAGTAAGACTACCCACAGTGGAAGTAACATAGATAGTAACATCACACATATCTAGATAAAATAGATGATGTGGCAAGCAATAAATGAAGAAAAAGAGGCATGTGGTAACATAGCTAGTTACTAGTAGTATGAGTAACATCACACATATCAAGGTAAGATGAGTCTATGACATAATAAATGAAATGTTGCATGTTACCACATATATGTTATTCCCCACTATAGAGGTAGTAACATAGACTAGTAACATTGGAATGTTACTACTCTATGTTACTACCCATTGTGGCTAGTCTAAGGAGGAAGTGGGACATCGGGAGGAACTTGTTGAAGCTGGGCAAGCAAAAGTAAGAATGCCTCTCCTGTGTTTTTAAGAAATAGAACAGTCGGTGTACAAATATTTGACCCAAGCAGGGAAAAGAATGCTAGCTTCTTGTGCATGGGAGAAGATATGTAAGAATATATTAGTTTATTTCTTGGAACATTGGTTAGTTTATGGCTTGATACTTCATACGTGCCGTGTCACTCCCACAAGCGACAGGGGGATCTCCTCGCCACCGCCCAACCCTACACCCTTCGCTTGTACCTCCCAGGCAGCGCGGGACGACGTCTGCAAGCGGCAGCGCCGTGCTTGCGTGGGTCGGTGGCGCGGCGTCATGCATTTGTGCCAGCGGTGGTGACCTGTGTTGGCGGCACGGTGGCGGCATGGCGGCTTCATGAGATCTGGATGTCATGGTGTGTGGCTGAGATCCGATCTGGACCTTCCGGCTTTGGCTCCTGGACGACTGTGGGCGGCGCGGGGTGACCTTCCGGTGAGCTCTCTTGACAGTAGGCCATGGTTGATGTGGTCTTTCCCGTCGAATGGCATACGACCACCAGTGGCCTCGCGTCGATCTGTGCTGGCGGCGGCCGCCCAACCCCACTACAACCCATGAGAGCCATGGAAGCCCAATTAATGGAGATGCACGGGGGTGGGCGGGAAGATAAACTGAGTGAATAGCAAGTTTTCTTATTCTTGCGGTACAGGTACAACTGCAACCACTTGGGCTTTCCATAATTCTATAGAAAAAGACTCGACTGGTGTAAGAACATGCCGTGCTCCGCTGAGGGATGAAGAAATCAAGTCAAACTTCATTTCTAGGCGATTGTTTCTTAGGTTACTCCCATATTATAAACATCAAAACAACAGGATATGCATACTTTCTCAAGTACGTCATAACAGGTTGTACTGAAAATAAATAAAATTGCATCAAAGGTTTACAATGCAAGCTAATACCTATGTCCTGATTTATTGGTCCTCTTTGTATTTTATGTTAAACTTTGACCGTAGATTTAATTAATAAAATGGTAATGCATGTCAGGACAAATTATATCTTTGGTTTCGTATTTGAACATAGTTTTGTATGTTATTACTTTTGCTATGTATAACTTATATTCTATTAGTTATTATAATCTTGGTCATAACACGGCACTAAATATGATGGAGACTAATAAAACATGACGGAGGTAGTATGAATAGGAAGGGTAATATCGCATTACCACTAGTAGAAAACCGGCCTTTTGTCCCGGTTCATAAGGGCCTTTAGTCCCGGTTCTTGAACCGGGACTAAAGGGTCATTACTAATGCCCTCACCCTTTAGTCCCGGTTCAAACCAGAACCGGGACAGATGGGCCTCCACGTGACATGCCCTCACCCTTTATTCTAGACTGAATCGGAACTAATGGGCTGACCCGGCCTGGACAATTGCCCCCTTTTCTACTAGTGTACCCCGGATTTGTCGGATCTGTATTGGTATCACGCGCTCGACGAAACGCGATGTGGACTGACATCTAACGGTGGAGGGAGGTGCACGGCGATCAAGGCCGGTCGGCAACGTGCGCGCGTCCAGCGTCCAGTGCTTGGAGATTGGACTGCTTGGAGATCGGAGGCACGAATGCTGGAAACCTGCCGCCATTGACTCACGATGGCACGTCTCGTGGCATACATGCGTTCATGCGCCGTGTTTCGTTGTTCATTTCTCCCCGAAAAACAAATAAAATATTATACTGTTAGATCCTTAGTCCGTTTAAACGGGACTAAACGGGACTGGTTTACATCCCTCCGTACACATACGTTTGGTAGGATGAGCGGTACTGGCATGTCATCGTACATTGAGCTACTTTTTAGGGGGGGGGGGGGGGGGGGGCGTAGATTGAGCTACCGATTGCATATGTTAGATTAACTAAAGTTAGAGAATTTCCGCATTTATCATCATTAATTAACCTCACATCCTTACGACCATTCAGAAAGAAAAAAGGAAAATATAATCTTCTCGGAGCCGTACGTTTGGTGGGATCACGTGATGGTTGTCCTCTAGTCTTCACTATTAAGACCTAGCTAGTATACGAGCGGTGCTGGCCTAAATGCAACAGACTAGCAACAGTACTTCTCGTACATTGAGCTACTTCATTTTTTTTTTTGTGGGGATCGTGTATTGAGCTACTGATAGCATGCGTTAGATATAACTATCAAGTTAGAGAAGTCTACCATGCAAAAAAAAGTTAGAGAAGTCTAGCTTTCGCACGATTTATCATCATTAAATTTCTTTTAGAAAGTTTATCATCATTAAATAATAGGCGACCTTATGCACCGGCTGGCTGGCCCAAATTTGGTCCCATCGCCTAGCAGGCGCCCGATACCCAGGGACATCTGATCTTGCACAGCTTCGTCTCTTCCGTACATAACTTTGCACGCAAAAAAAAGGAAAAATCCCCTTGCCTCTCCACCGCGCGAATCGTCCGTCCATGTGGGCAGCTCTAGCGAGGGCAACAATTGCCGGCCACTCGCACCCAGCCACATCGCAGAGCTACCCACATGGTGCTTGCCGAAGAACCTCCACCTATCATAAATTTCGGTTGCAGTTCCACCATCAACCGGTTGCAATACCCCCGTCGACCAGTTGCAACTCCTGCCGTCGACCCTCTATGGTTGCAGCATCCTAGTGCGCCGCCCCGCCGGCCTCACCAGTGACGCTTGCCGCACAGGTTTCCCCCAAACGACAACCACACGGGTTGCCCCTGCTGGCCTCACCGGTGGCTATAGAATCTAAATATATATATTTTACCGCGCAAGCGATATTTATTTGACATAATATTAGCTCTTGTGCGGTAAACATCTTCAATTATATTTTATTTGATTCTTGTGACATTTCCAAAAAAACAGCATATATATTGACCATATGTGTCCCCCTAATGTTCATCGCTAAACATAATCATGCTGCAACAAATGGATTTTCATATAAGAATATTTAACGAAGTACGAGAAGTCCATTGTTAGTGAATAGCATTGCTGGCCAGCACTGCTCGTACATACAGGTACGTGTACTAGGTAATAATGGCGATCGCACGACGACTTAACTATCAGATGATAAGAGTACGGGTCTGAAATAGTATATTTTCCTTTCAGACCACCCGTACGATCCGAGGTCATTTAATAATACTAGCACAAATGCTCGTGCTTTGCAACGGGAGCTGTGTTTTGATTTTTGGTTAAAAAACGGATTTCAGCTAAATTTTGGCCATTTTCGCGTGGGACGGAAAGTACCGAAACCTTTCGGCCGAAAAATATATATTTTGGTGAAATTTCGGCCACATCACTTTGCGAGTCACCCTTCCCCACAACTTATAGTTCATGGGCCTGTAATGCTCCTAGTATTAATTGATATTTCAAACAGGCAAGCACAATCATAAATCTAAGCTCTTAAAGAAATAACTCATTAATTAATATACAAATACAACATAAAAATGTCAAATATTTGAGCCGCATTTCTATTTTCTTTCCCTCCAAAGCAACGTTCTATAAATATTCAAACGACAATCAAACTTCCTTCTTATTTAAGTAGCCTTATACAATCCTTCCTTTTTAAGGATCTTACCCGTTTGAATCCTTCCTTATTTCTTGATCACACAATCCTTCTTCCTTTTAACTATTATTATTTCGGCTAAATTTTGGCCATTTTGGCCTGGGGCGAAAAGTACATTTCGATTGAAAAATATATATATTTGTCAAATTTCGGCCCCACTGCTTCGCGGGTCTCCCTTCCCCACAACTTATAATTCATGGACCTGTAATGCTCCCGTGCGTTGCAACAGAAGAAAACCAAAAAATAATGGGATACAGAGCCGGCTTTGTGGTAGGGTTTAGTGCTTTTATAGAAGGCCACCATCGAGATGGGCCGTTGCTAAGGAGGAGCTTAACTTGCGCAAGCAGAGATTACAGTTGAGAAGGGCGACCCCGAGGGAGGTCAATGGCATGGTTGCAAGCAGTGGCAACAAAGTTGTTCAGCTATCATCAACCCAGGCAATAGCGTGCTCAAAATTTTCAAGACTACTATTTTTGTACCGAGTGAATTTATATGTATCGTAGTCAGGAATAATAAAGTTCAAGATATATATAATACTGACAAAATAACAAACATACAACGTCCAATAGATACATTGGTACCTGACAAAGTGACGATCATCATGATAATCAAAATAACAAACATATTGTTTCTCATACAGGTTACTGATCTATTAAGATCATCGTACCGTCAAGAATGAAATCTGTGTACCGGATCATCTTGAGATGCAAACAATATATGCTAGCACCTGTTAGAGACACCTGATTATCCATTTTCCCAGTATCGATACGTTATTCGTTTCTATTCGATGCCGATAGTCACAAAACAGTTTCTTCCTGTGATTAACTGCTTAAAAAAGCAAGGGAAACACTTCCCCTCATACGTCTGATTGTTTCCCATCATCAGACCAATCCTATACCCTCGATTCGGCTTCCATCGCATGGCTGAGAAGCTCTCCCTCGCTCCCCACTCCCACACACCCATTAATTACGGAAGGAAGGTGCCAACTAGCCCGTTAATCATGCACCCACGATTAGTGGGGAAACCAA
This sequence comes from Triticum urartu, assembly GCF_003073215.2. Taxonomy (NCBI): domain Eukaryota; kingdom Viridiplantae; phylum Streptophyta; class Magnoliopsida; order Poales; family Poaceae; genus Triticum; species Triticum urartu. Next base: position 1,720,939 of record NC_053023.1, read on the forward strand.
AACAGATCCATAATTGGTCGCTTCCCTGTCATTCTGGCCACGCCCATGTCCATCTCCATACTTCCGCGACATGCACTGCTCAGGGATTGGAGCAGTGGTTCGTCGTTCAGATCAGCACGAGGTGGTTGTAGCAGTTCGCATCCTCCGCAAAGGCAGCCGCCGTGACCACTCCGGCAAGCGGCAGATCCAATCTGATAAATTGCTAGATGCCCGCCACCACTGTTGCCTCCACCACCGGTTCAACCAGGCTGCACATCAGCGACCTTCCTCGTCTCCCGTTCCCATATCTCATGGCCATAATGCATGTCTCAGAAAGGCCAACAATCCTGCTGCACTATCTATTGATTTGTATTATTTCTTGTTAATTTCACAGTTCAAAACTGCACGATGCAAACAATTGATACTCTTACTTGGATGCAGATTTGTCACCGTCTTACTTCCTCCATGACTCAGTTGCTTCGGGGCTGTCAGGCAATACAATATCAAGGACGGCATGGCAAACAAGATCAAGGGGCTTCGGCAGGGGCACCCCAGCTTCTACCTGCCCGCGTCGTGGATCACGCCTTCAACCACGATGCCTAGGTCACATTTGAATTAGCGAAATTCGATGTATGGAAGCAATTTGACTTTACTTGGCAGTAGACCTTTTTCTCTCTTTGTAAACTAACCAAGAATTCGTATGAACCATGTGTAATTATGATGAAATATGTTTCTCTATAATGGAAGCAAAATAACATTTTATTGGGAGCAATTCTCTAGTCCATGGAGACAAGATCGTGATGCTTCCAAAACATGTGTATTTTTCTTTTCTGATAGAAGAAGGTTTGAAACAATCGTCTTGTCGATGGAAGCAAGATCGTGATGCTTCCAAAACATGTGGATTGTTTTTCCTTTTTAAGAGAAGAAGGTTCGAAGCAATTCTCTAGTCGATAGAAGCAAGATCGTCATGCTTCCAAAACATGTGGAATATTTTTCTTTTTTGACAGAAGAAGATTTGAAACAGTCGTCTTGTCGATGGAAGCAATATCGTGATGCTTCCGAAACATATGGATTATTTTTCATTTTTAATGGAAGAAGGTTCGAAGCAATTCTCTAGTCGGTGGAAGCAAGATCGTGATGCTACTGATACATGTGAAATAATTTTTCATTTCTGACGGAAGCATATTTGAAGCAATTCTCCATTACTATGGTCGATGAGAGCAAGATTGTGATGTTTCTGAAACATAATATAATCTTAGATAGGAAAAAGATTCAAATAAATCGAAGAAGATATTCACCGCATAAGCAAATTCACCAATCAACGCAAACATAAATGAATTACAAACAGAGGTAGAAGCACGTGCATCTGATGCAGATTTGGTGTTGGTTAAAAGTTTCGCTTCCTAGAGCAACCTACCTAAAATCTGTAAGTGGCATCGTACTAAATCGAAGGTTGCATATCGCCAAATAATTACATGTAATTAGAGGCCCACTTAACGGCCGGCCCACTAAAGTGCATGATTTGTCGAAGCAATTTGTGTAGGCTGGATTCTGTACGTACGAGAAATAACTACCAAGCTCGTTTTAAAGGGGGCAGCGAACGCATCAGATTAGATTAATCGTAGGGCTCATGAATGGTTTGATGGGAGGCTGGGCATCAGTAGTCAGATGCCTAGCGCTGCCCAGAAAGCAATATCGTTCCATCTCATTAGTTGAAGCTTATTAACGACTCCTAGTATGAGAGACCAAATATCAAACTGGGCAGGAGATGTATAAACATCTACTTTACACGATCATGTGCATATACATACCTGAAGACGTGAACTCATGCCCCTGGTTGTTGGCTTGAAAGATCGTCACTTTCCTACAATCACCAAATAGGATTAACCGGTGTCCACGACGGTCGGCTAGGTTTGTACGCATCAGTTTTTCATGTGTACGTATGAGCCGGGGATGACAACAGAGACGACGGCGCCGCCGCCGCTACTCCTGCAGCTTGTCGATGGCCTGGAGCAGGAAGGGGCGGAACCTGGCGAGGTTCACCTTCACGTCCTGCTTCATGATGGTCTCGGCGAGCACCTGCCACCCCTGCTTGTGCAGCGCCTTGGGGTCGCTGAACACCAGGTGCTCCCTCGGGTACTTGTCCTTGAGGCTCGTCTCCTCCTCGTCGACATAGTACTCCACGTACCGGAGCTGCATGTCCCGCGCCGGCTGCCCGTAGAAGTTGGTGGCCATCCAGTCCATGTTCCCCCACGGCACGATCTGCAGCACCACCGCCTGCGTCGGCTGGAAGATCTGGTTCGTCAGTCCGGCCCTGTGCACCGCCAGCAGCACGTCCGCCGCGTTCACCAGCGCCACGAACGCCCCCGCCTCCGCCACCGTCACGTTGAACCCGAGCTCTGTCGCCGCCGCCGCCACCTCCTCCTGGTTCAGCAGCTTCCGCGTGCCCCTGCAGGAGATGATCAGCATCTGCGGCTGCATCCCCGGGGCCTTGGTCGTGGGTTTGAAACTCACGTGAAGTATTTTTTGCATCTTCTTTTTCCTTTTGACCAGGCCCCATCACGCGGTTGGCAGGAACGATCAACACGGCCCAGTCGAGCGAGCCGGAGGGACGAAACGGCGACTTATACGAATTGACGTACGCGACCAATGAACAGTTTTTTAGTACCACCTCGCATACATGTTTTAAATTCAAAGTGAAAGCGTAAACTTACGGGTAGAAGCGTATTGTGACGGTGAACCCGACAAAGTCAATCCGTGCTTTATTATTATTATTATTATTACTAGCACAGATGCACGTGCGTTGCAACGGGAGGAAAAAAAATCTCACTCGCCCATATGTAGCCCCCAAGTCTTAGGTAGGACCATGGTTTTCAATTTCAGTTTCAGAAAAATTTCAGCACCAACCGAAATCACTGAAATTCAGTGAATTTCAGTGATTTCAGTTTCCATTTCAGCCAAATGAACGAAATATTCACTTGAATTCAATTAAAAATTTGAAAAATTTTAAAAAAAATTTGAAAAATATTGGAATTGTTGTGCTATACTGAAATTGCTAAAATATTTTGGCCGAAACGTAATATTTCAGTGTCTGCTGAAATTACTGAAATTCAGTCAATTTCACCGAAATCTCACTGAAAGTGAAAACCATGGGCAGGACTGCCAATTGTGTGTAAACAACCCCACCATGGCTGCGATGTGAGACATGCCCGCGACGTCCCAGCAGTAATGCAAGACACATCTGCCCTTCTCCCGCTAGAGCAATTCCACCCTCCACCACAGGAACTCTGGATCATCCTCCCTCGCGACCCATGCAGCAGCACCAACAGGACGCACACCTAGCATAGAGAACCCAAGAATTACATAGGGAGGTTAGGGTATAACAACCGAGGATTCCTTGCAGTTCTCGGATGAGAGAGGAGGATTTATGGGCGTCTGAAGAGCTTGGAGTTCTGTCCAAATTAGCAAGAAAAAGAAGGAGTTCAAGCCGACTAATAAGCCTTGTATGGAACCAAGGTAGCAATATCTCTCACTTTCCATCTTTAGTAGAAGCACACAAAGCAGATTTAACAGTTGATTTCACATTCCACTTACTTTCTACTGTGTAAGTGAAAATGGCTACTCCAATAAGTAACAAACTATTAACTCCATCTAAAAGTTGCACATCGAGACTGAGTTATGGTGATTGCAAGTTTTATTCAGCTACCTTGAGCAATTATATCCAAAGACGCATCTTATATTTTAAAAATTGACATGGATAATTACTATTTTCTTGAACCCGGGACATTATTCTCACGTACTTGGAACAATATTCTTGAAAAGAATGCTTGATTTACTAACAATCACATGGCGATGGCTGAGTAGACTTGATAAACAATTGTTGTTGTCCAAGTCGAGGAGCTAGCATAGGATGATGTGAGAGCCGCCTGGACAGATAATCATTAATTGCATCTACTGGTCTAGTAGCACCTGGCACCGTCCCAAAGATCTCAGTTTCGGGTATGATGCAATGAAGCCGCTATGGTTATCCTGGTAAACATGTAAACATGACAAATCCAAAAATGCCTAACCATTAATACATTGGCAGCCTGCAAGTATTTCTTAGCTCTAACCCTCCATGTTCAACAACATGCTCTTGGCAACACCTCAGAAGGTGCTAAATTTGTGCAGGACAAACAAAATATAGAGTTAGTAATGCCATTCAACATTATTAATTGGCTTTTAGTTCTAGAGATATAGGATTATCTTAGAAAACCTTTCACTGTTGTTTCACTAACCTGTTGTTCAATATTCCAGAAGCCATAAAGACGCCGTAGTAGCCGTTGGCAGCATTGTAGCCATAACTTGTATTGCCATTTGAATACACCTTCGGACAACAGTATAATTAAATGCATGTTAGCCATAATTTATCGTCGAGTAGATAATAGTTCACCAGAAAAAAATGTGTAAGATGTAACCTACTGCACGAACACCTTACTTGATAGGTTATACTTGCGTCCAGGGAACACCTTGTTTGATGATTAAGAACATAATCTCCGGCAGAAATCATCAACATTCCCTAAAAAAACTCAATATTTCTACATATAAATAATTATCATATTACAATCTGATCAGAGAACATGAAGCAGACCATAATTGTGAAACACTGAAGATTATGTGGCCTTGTTGATTCCAGCGTGAAGGGCAAGGAGCAGAGGGGCATACCTGGTGGTTGTCGTCGGGCCATCGTCTACGACATGGCCTACCTGCAGGTCGTTGGGAGGGTGTCGTAGATGTTGCTGCAAGTTCCGGCTCCTCTGCTGCGGCTGCGGGAGCTCGGCGTGTCGCATCTATAACCAGCATTCCACTGAGAACAACTTCAAAAATCCAAGCAAGATTTTTTTTCAGGCATGCTTTTGGAATTGGTTAACATAGAGGCCTAGGCACATATTTGATAAGACAAAAACACGGAGACAACCATTACCACTAATAATGAGTGGAAGGTGATTTAATTTCTAAGCATAAAATGAATCAGCTTAACTGATCATGCTTATGCCTCTCATTTAGCAAAAACTCCCTCTATACCATAATGAGTTGAGCTGCTAGAACGACATCTATTATGATACAGAGGGAGTATAATTCTTGTGTATTTGGTGCCTGAAACTTTTACCAACTAAAACTACTCTCGGAAGACAGTTTTGAACATCAATTTTTAGACTAATGGATAACGATAAAGATTACAACAATTTAGATGCATATATTTGGTGCACTTAATTCATCTCAGAGAAACACACAATTCACTGGAAAAATAATGCCAAGCCCAATAGTACTGAGCCATACCATTCAATTCCTGTTCTTGATCTCACCCTGCCGGCATCTTTGCTCTGGCCGAGCTCGCCGTAGTAGTCCCTCACCAACGATCTCAAACAGTATGGTGAATGTGAAACTGAACCCAGCTGAAAAATAAAGAAAATCTGAACTAAACTGACCCAAAATCAAATCAGAGAGACACTTGATCTGGTTGGTGAGGTAACCGGGTTCCTGAGTGGAGCTGGTCATGCCGCATGCAGACCGTGGCGTTGTGCTGCTGTGTGCAAACCATGGAGTTTTGAGTTGCTGCCTCTATGCCCATAGCTCTGCGGGTGCCCAGCTGCACGAGCTCCACGTCAAACACCTCAGCCGTCCACTCCTCGCGCACCACCGACTGCACGACAGGTCGAGCGCGCCGCCGACGCCGTCCTGCATGGATGCGTGTGTCGGGGACTTGTAGGTGAGGAGCTCCAGTAGGAGCACTCCCAAGGAGTAGACGTCCGCCTTCAGCGTGGGCTGCCATGTGTCCAGCACCTCCTGGGCGCGGTAGCCGCCGGCGCCTGCGATGGCGAACGTGCGCGCAGATGGGGTGGAGGCAGAAGTCGGGGAGCGCGTGCTCCCTCGTCTCCGCCGATCTCGGCCGCGCCTATTGCTGCTGCTGCTGGCGGCGGCAGCGGTTGCTGCTAGATAATGGGATTGTCTTCGAGCCCGGTGATGGATCGCGATGAAGACGGGAAGGAAGGCCGGCGAGGTCGGGATGGCGCGGATCCAGCTGCAGGAGGTTGATTCCGGCCTGATCCGGGCGAGGTGGCGTTAGTCGTTGGCCATGGCTGCTCCTGTAGAAGAAGGGGAGAGGCAGTCCTTGTGTGTGAGAGAGAGAAACAGAGGGGAAGGAAACGAAGAAGAGGGAGAGCAGGGAGAGGGGTGCGAGGCATGGAGGTCCGGCGGCGCGGCAGCCTGTGGCGAGGCCGAGCGCGAAGGCGGCGGGGCGGCGAGGGGCTCCCGGATCGGCGGGGGAAAACAACAAAGCAACCGGGATATATATAGATAGATTAGTACCACCTTGGATATGGTAAATAAATATAGATGTATTAAAGAAAAAAAACTGAAAACGTAAATTTATGAAAGAAAGCGTATTGTGACGGTGAACCCACGGAGTCAACCCGTGCTTTATTATTATTAGAGATAGATTATTATTATATATATATATATATTATATTATATATTATTAATAGGGAAAGATGAGCTTGGGAAAGCAAGACTTCTTGCTTGCAAATCCTTTCGCTATGTATGCTGATAAACACATAACCTATGATTGACTAGTAGACTGCCCGTGCGTTGCCACGGGCCAACAAATAAATTTGCCCGTGCGTTGCTACGGGCTACATTTCTTTCTCATATGTTTGGGCATCAAACAAATGCCCAATGGGCTTCCCAAAATTCATCCGTCTAGACAGTCCGGTCTCCCCCAAATTTAGTTGGTGTGTGGGTGAAAAATGTGGTTGTTTGGACTATCTGTCATGTTATCTCCAACACACGGTCCCAACACAAAAAAACCACCCAACGACCCATCGTTCCCTTTTCTTGCTGGACCCCCCTCTTCCTTCTCGGTTTCCCATCAAACTTTTCTCATTGGAGCCCTATCCTTTAAAACCGGATGGTGCCCATCTCACCATCGCTATGGAGCCCTCTCTCCTTCACACCGTACCTCCCCATGAAGCGTCAAGGAGGAGTCCCCCACCAACCGCCCCACTCTCCACCACTATCCTCCAGCACCCCCACCCCCTCGGCGTTTGTGTTGATCCACCATTGTCATCAAGGGGGAGGAGGGATGCATCGCTGTGACACCCCTCGAGCCAGGAAGGCAAGTCTGGTATCTCCTGAGTCATTGTCACGTTGTAACATAATGTTGAATGTCGTGCATTACCACGAAATAAAAATATGATATCCATTATTGGGCATGCAAGATGCAACTGATACGCTACTGTGTTCATTATTAACTCTTGAAGCAACCGACCAATACATTTACCCTTCTATCGTAACAAAAAAATGCCTGCTAACATTTACCCTTCTATCTAAACCAAAAACTTATACAACTTGATGGAAAAAAAATATGAACCGCTTGCTCATGCAATTTGCTGCAAAGCCATCTCTAATGAAATGCAATTTGCCACATTTTCTAAAGTAGAAAAATTATTCCGCTTAGTTAGCATTAACTTAACCAACCCCAACCCTCATCATGCTCACTCTCGACCGCCACTTTTGACACAAAATCTACTAATTCGTGTTCTAAGTGAGTTGTAACTAAATAGACTAACCCCAACGCTCATCCCGCTCACTCTCAACCTTCACTCTTGTCACAAAGTCCACTAACTCATGCTCACTCTCGACCGCCACTTTTGACACAAAATTACTAATTCGTGTTCTAAGTGAGTTGTAACTAAACAGACTAACCCCAACCCTCATCCCGCTCACTCTCAACCTTCACTCTTGTCACAAAGTCCACTTCATGTTCCAAGTGAGCAAGTGATGAATAGAAACTTTCATCCCAAAGGCAACTTGCACCTTGCTCCCCCCTCTCGTAAGATGCAGTCCCTCCATCCAATGAATAAGGCACGCACGCACTTCAAAAATCAACTTTGATGATAAATTATACCAACCAAATGCGGATTATATTTGATAACAATTATACTGTTTAATTCATATTGAAAAGAACTTTTCAGTGGTATAATTTTTAAGTTGCAAAAATTTAATTTATGGTCAAAGTTGGATTTAAGAAGCGTGTGTGCCTTATTCATCGGAATGGAGGGAGTATATTTTTAACCCTCGCCTCTCTAGGATACATAGGTATTTTTTTTTATCTTTTTATCTCTCTATACCCGATCTACCTCCAACTCCGTTGGGGTCTTCAATGTAAGTCGGCTGTTAATATTCATGATACAAAATTCAAAATTGGAATTAAAACTGAATTCAAATCGATTGAACCAACCAGGCTTACGTTAATATGCATGATACCAAATTAAAAATTGGAACTAAAACTAACTTTAATATTCATAAGCGAACATTAAACTTTATCTTTGCTAATGACATTTTCCATGAATGGAAATGAATAAAGTAGTAGTTTGTTCCATGGAAATACTTAGATCACTTTCTTTTCTTTACCAACAGGCCATTGTCATAAGACAATAAAGGTAGCAATACTTTGGTTGTCATAATAGAAATCAAGGTCTTGAGGTAATATACTTGTTTCAAGCTATCAAGATAGCAAAAGAGAGACATCTTTTCTAAAACATGGTGTAATACAACCCTTTGCACATCTTTAGTCCACTGACTTTTCAGATGCCTACCCACTTGATTTGCAAGTCAATAGATCTGGAATTAGTACTGTTCTGAAAAATGCTACCATCCCTTTTATATATGTTTGCATGCTACTGTTGCAAAATCTAACCTTCCTTTTTTATATAAATGAAGTTAGTTCCTACTCCTTCCTAGCCTTTTCATCATTGTTCCAGCTGGTAGCATACGATTGTGTGTTACTGTTGCAACTCCGCAAAAGGAAATATAAATCTACAACAGAAAATCTATTACTTCTCTAAATCTGTTCTGAAAAATGCTATCATTCCTATTACGAATAATAAATCTACAAGGGAAATCTATTACTTTTCTCTGAATATATATAAAGAAGCACCACCCGGTAAACTTAGATTGATGTGATTATCATCTTTATAGTAGAGTACTAATTAGTACAGTACAATGACATGGATTTTATCATAGCAATTAGTACAATACAATAAAAGTTATAGCTAGCGATCCAAATGCCCGTGGTCCTTAAAATATAAAAAAAATTGCTATGGGGCTGAAGATCAGCAAGAAGGCGACGAGAGAGACGTGGTGGTGCGACTGCCAATGTTGGAAGCCCGTGGCGAGTGGCTCTACTGCCACTCCAGCATCCTTGTCATCAGTAGAGCATATTTGGCTGATCGCCTTTACGATTCCTCGATGGCGTCCAAGTCCTACTTCAATATGCCTCAAATTCGAAGGAAAACTCTAAACTCTACCATGTTCACTCTGAAATAAGATGAATTAAATAAAAATTAAGGTAAAATGCATTTCAGCAAGTACTTAGCATAGAAAAGCTCCATCTCTAATCTACAAGATGATGACCTTTTAACCTTAAAATTAACTATAGTTTGTTTTGGTTGATAAGTTCACTATAATTTTATCACAACTATAGCAGTTGAAATGATGCCCAGCTAGTTCACTAAAATTAATGTTGGAATCAACCAAATATGCACTCCAAAGTCCAATCAACTACGTCGTTCAAGTAAACTTATACATTTGGATTCGAAGCATTCCAATGTATTAATTATTTTAGCAAGTGCTCACAGAAGATGCATAAAATCAATCATCACATGTTAGAGCATGCGTCGAACAACCTATGTGGTTGTGCATCCAGTCATCCAGTCATCCAAATAACAATAGATGTTTAGTAGAAGAGATAGCTAGCAAAAGAGAGAGATCAGAGATGTACTTGTTTGGCTAGTGTTGGCCACAGACCTGCGCATCCTAAGGCCACCGCTCGGGCTGCCGCCGGCCAACAGCCTTCCAGCAGCATCTGCCTCCAGTAGTGTACACCTCATGTCCTGCTACTCATGGGGCCCGTGCATCCCGCTAATTAGCCTCACGGCCTTAGTGTTCAAGCGTACTGTCGAACCACAGCCGGGCTGCACCTGAGCCCCTCTTTAGCATCGTACATGATGGTGAGGCTATGGTACGATGTGGGCGTCAGCACCTCCAGGTGTTGCGCCGGTCATAGTAAAGGTGATGAACAACAACTCGTTGTCCCTGGGGCGCGACGAGGAACGTGAAATGAGTACGCCGCCTTGGCATCGAACCCTGCGATGGGGAAGTGGTACAACAGCTTTGACACCGGCGCCGGCGATGGCTTGACCACCAGCCGACCACCCAGTGGAGGCAGCAGCCCCTCCGTGCGATATCATCCGCAAGCAGCATCCTCGCCGGATGCCTTGCTACGCTTGCTTCTGGACATGGCCTTGACCTTGTTCTCTCCGGCGTACTCACATGTGAATTTGTGATGTTTCCACGTTCCAACCAATCGGGTACATGCTTGAGAGGGGAATCTGGTCAGATACATCGTTTGTTCACATGAAGAAAAGAAACCACTGGGGTAAGCAATCTAAAAATACATACCAATAAAAGGATTCTTGTGTCTTTATCCGTATCAGCAAGGGATGGGGCTATTGCCTACGTCAGGGAAGGGACCTATCTCGTGTCACGGATAGCAGAGGCCACGGTGCTCTCCCGGAGCTTGTACTTACAGATTGCAGTCGATTGCATATATACATACACTGGAGAAGTGATATTCGAGTGGAATTGTCAAAATTTTGAGCACAAACATCAACATACGAACCTCGCGGAGCTCGTTCCACAGCCTGCAACACGCTCCATGAGATTCAGGTGATGACCGAGGCGTTCTTGCAGTGCGCCATCGTAGAGCGGGCAGGCGGCTTTGTAGATGGCCCCTACCTTGAGTGCAAAGTCCTCCTTGAAGAAGAGCGCGAGGACCTTGCCGAATCAAGCAGCGAAGCCGAACGACACCCGTGCTGGTGCCAATCTTCAGCAGTGACAGCCTCATTTTCAACCTTCAGCATACTGAAAAGGATCAAAGTAATTAACGTCAGCTGAAGAAAGTCAAAGCTAATACATAGGAATTAGCAAACAAAACTGTACAAAAGCGTATGCTTACAGGAATAGTTTCTAACAATGGCCCAGCATGTAAAAGCTAGGAGAATAACTTATGCACTTGTATATATTGGTAGTTTGGTACACTGCATTTCTTATACGTTATTCTGTCATGATATTTGTTTTAGGATCAGATAAGAACAAACTTGCTTGCTTGGATCAGACCTGCAGCTTCGTTGGAGGCAAACAAATAATATATACGACCTTCAGCGTACAACAACCAACAGTCATCCTCTATTCCTCTCTAAAAAAAACCCATCATACTCTTGAATCCAGGTAAGCTAGGTGATTAAGACAGACAAAGTGCAAAAGAAAAAGGCTGTCAATTCTTGTTGTCAGTATTTTTGTTGTCAGTAAACAAAGAAGAAACAACCTCATAATGTATCCAAAGGAATACCCGTCGCTGAGTTCTGCTTCTCTACTACACAGGATCCAAGAATCAGAAACAAGATTTCATAACGGAGTGAAACGGTCGCCTTTGCCTCTCTACTGCATCTGCTTCGGTTCTTGCAATGTCACCCCTGCCAAGGCCAGCTGCCTGATCCCAAATCTTCAAACCATAGTCACCAGAGAAGAAGAGGAAAGACACAAGATTCTCACCCTGGATCCGGAGTAGGAGATAACGTCAGGTCGCAACCTCGGTCCTCGTCTACCACACCCTTGATGGACGCCCGCATCTGGCACTCTGACTGCCCCTCGGTATCATACTATCATCCGCACGATGACCTTGCGGTAAGGCATGCCGGTGGCGACGGGCCGGCTTGGATCCGGAGTCATGGTGGTGGTGGAGATCGTCGAGACAGAGACCGGAAGGGACAATCAGGACAGGGCGGCATTGCTTGGGAATCGCACGTACACGAGCAGGAGATGTCGTCCGAGGGTTCTCTTGGCCGGAGGCGATCGATGGGAGGATTGGTCGGCGGCGGGTAGGAACCCTAATCGCCTTGCGGTTGCGGATCTCGTCTTGCGTGAGATTGGGAAAGTTTGATCGCTTGTTTTTTTTTTCTTGCGGGACGGGTGGACAAAGACCAACGAAGGGATATGATGAAAGAGATGATTTTTTTAGGGGTTTTCTTCACCGGTTTTTACAGGAATTAAAAAATCGGTGGGAGGTGAGGAGAGGAAGATCGTACGAGAGATCGAGGGGAGTTGTGAGCGAACGAAGGAAACGACGTAGGGACTCCTTCTTTACAAGTACACATTGATTTGTAGTAATCATATAAGATCAGTTTAGATTGATTGATTGACACGCCAAGGAAAGATCTGTTTTGAATATAGATTGATTGATTTTTTTTTTCTCTCCTCACCCAAACAATGAAGGAAAGCGTGCAAGGGAAAGATCTGTTTTGAATATAAATTGATAGATTGATTAGATTAGATAGATACATTAGGAAAGCGTGGTGAGGGGTAGATTAGGAAAGCGTGGTTTTTTTGTGTGTGTTGTTTTTCTCCTTGGTTTTATGTCCATCGGTTTTGCAGGGGAGAGGAAAAATCGGTGGGGTGGTATCGACTGGTGGAGGTATCGTTCGATGGGGTGGGAGAATGATGAAAAAAAACAGCGAAAATAAACCGCGCAGACTATTCACCAAGTCGTCCATTAGGAGTAGAGATTATATTATTATTATTATTATTATTATTATTATTATTATTATTATTATTATTATTATTATTATTGTTAGAGAATTAGAGATTAGAGATAGAGATTAGAGATTAGAGATTATTTGTTTCCTGAAAATCTATTATTTGTTTCCTAAACAAATTGCATTAATGAGAGAGATCCGTTGATTTGGCTAAGGTAGGAAAGAATCTATTATTTGTTTGCTAAAGCAAATTGCATTAATGAGAGAGATCCGTTGATTTGGCTAAGGTAGGAAAGAATCTATTATTTGTTTCCTAAAGCAAATTACATTAATGAGAGAGATTCGTTAATTTGGCTAAGGTAGGAAAGTTAGATCCGTGATCTTTTGTCATTAGGAAAGTGTTGAAAATAAACCGTACCGGACTACCAACTCCTCCATTAGGTTTTTTTTCGCTGGTTAATTTTCGTAGGTTCTTTTTCGCTGGATTGTCTTGGGTGCGATTGGAGGTTAGGCCCTGGAGTGCGTGGGGGCGGGTGGGGGCTTCGGTACGCGATTTTTTCGGTTCTTGGCGGCTCAATGTGAGGTGGGACGAGGTATCAAAAAAACCATGGGAGGTGGGACGAAAAAAAACCTGGAAGCGAGACTACCAACTGCTCCATTAGGAGTAGAGAAAAAAAGAGCCGTGTGGGATACCATGGGCATATTTTGATTGTCCAAAACATGTGTGATGACTTGTGCCACCGTACTCCTTTTTACGGAGGGAATCATATGCGTCTTCAGGCAAACAGCTTAAATAAATGAATTGTGTGTGATGAAGGAAAACAGTACTCACATTTCCTCTGAGTTTATCGTGTGCAAAGTGGCGCACCTAGTTCACCATAATCGACGGCGTATGATATTCGCACTGTGGCACATGGGTGGACAATCATAACCGTGTGTGCATGCCTCTCCGTGTCGTCTTCTTCCACGCACCGCCATGGTTTCATCCAGCATGCTGGCCTCCTCACCTACCTGCTACAGACCCATCGACGATGGTCATTTGCTGCGTCCACCCGACGACGATGTCACATTGGTGCCCTCAGTCCCTTGCTCGCACCTCGTCTCGCCATGGCTAATAAAAAACCTAAGTAGCCAGGCACCCACACCAACGAAGCCCTCAGCGCCGCCAACCTCGCGCCCAAGCCCAACCCTGCCCCTACGTGCAGTTTGCGCGGGAACTATAGGCGGCCGTCGAGTAGTCCCGCCAGCAGTATGTGCTGGAGGAATATGTTTGTGCTGTAAAAATTGTAAACATAAAGAGACATTCATTTCAAAACGATACCTTGCGGTAATTGGTCTTTGTTGTGGGATAAAACCAAAGCAAATATGATGGTGGACAATAGTGCATCAGCCAAACTAAAGATGGGTGGAGCTGAGCTTATTGGGATTGTTCTCAATATTTTGTTTGTGGAAATCATATAGATGTAGACCTTGACCACTAGAGTTAATCAGCTGACTACAACCGTCTATGCTCCTACTGGGGGAGCTTGAAGATGAATTGTGTATCTGTAGGAGGTTATACTGATGAATCCTTGAAAGTATAATCATGGGTATTTACTATGGCAGTTGAAATCCATTTTCCTCTGTTTGTCATACAAGATTAAAAATGGATTATTTTATGTTCAAGTAAACAATTTGTCGATTTGATACCAAAAGCTGCTACAACCTTCACCTCTTGTTTGTTGAAAAAAATGCATTAGAGTTTACGAGTTGCCTAAGTCTTTGGAGAGTAAACTTGAGTTGATCTTCGACCAAAGTGGTAGTGCTACAGATAATAAATAAAATGAGATTACCACACTACAATCCGCACAACTCTCTGCACCATCTAAGTTGTTTGAGACTACACGTTTATCACAAAATCTTGCGTAGGGTGCTTTTCTGCAGCAATTAACCAACCTGCAGTGTGGATCTTGTTTAGCATTTTGCTAACCAGGTACAGAAGTTGTAAAATTAGGCTACAACTTTAAAGCAACATTGCTTCAAACCCTTGGCATGCTATGTGCATTTTTCTGGTACCTAAGTTGAACAAGCCTTTGCATTGCCATTGGCCCTCAGCAAGAAGTTGTGTAGGAAAACATATCATTTTGGATTTTAGGAAAAGAGTGATGGACAGAACCATGGAACTAAGCCTTAATCTGTAGTATTTTGAAGTCCTGTGTTGGCAGTACTTGTCAATGAGAGAAATAGCACGCTATAGCACCTCTAATAGCACACTATAGCATTCTAAGTAATGTCTTACTAAATGAATTTAATCTACAGTCGTTCTCTACAGCGTGATATAGCATCGCCATAGCAGATTCGAACGGCTGCACTATTTTTTCATAGCATGTCATGCAATAAGAGAATAATTTTGTGTCCACACAACAGACGGCTAACTGTATTTTGGAAAAAAAAAGTTTGTTCCACCTTACTACATGACATGGACTTCTACCATCAACCTTTTTTGGTCAATTCTTTTGCAAAGTGTCGGTCAACTCCTAGTTACGTTTTCTAAAAATAAATAAACTTCTAGTGCTAAATCTTGGGCACAAATATATTTAACGTCAAATATTTTTGATGATGTGGATTAATGTAGTTTTTAGAAAACAACTCAGTATTGTGTTTCTATTATATAACTAGCATAGTGGCCCTCGCAAATACAAGGCTTCATCTTTAATGTGTTGAAACTGGTCGAGAAATATATTTTTGTGTTTCCCACAAGCTTACACCATGTCAGGTACCAATATTCTAAAAGCACCACAAATATTTTGCCAAATGATATATCACTTGTGTGGTCTATATATTTATGTCAAATCTATGTTGGTGCAAACCACCATTATTATGAATGTCTAGACATATCATCACTACTAAACTATTCATACACAATTCGTGTCCTACACATGTGATATTACAACGTGAACTTTTCTGGTAGTTTCCATGTCAAGTTAGGTCACCACGTGCGGTTAAAATTCAAATTACTGGTCATGTTTTATTAGTTATACAATTATTAAACTCTATATTTTGTGGTTCAAACAATAATTAAGGCCCGCTAGGGCAATAGTCAAAAAGGGTTTATACATAGTTATGAAAATCTGTCAACTATGGTTGAAATAATATAATTATATTACATCGAAGCAATAGCCACAAGAGACGTACTATGATCTTTTAAAATAATGAGGACCCCCCAAATCTGTGCGTATGATCCTTTAAAATAATATTAACTATTCTTAGAGCTGGCACCAACAAAATTAGAAAATATTTCTAACAAGAAATTATTCTTTAACATTAATTACAAATGTTATTTTTCATTGCTCTGATTGTATGCAATTATCAAAGTTAAACTAGTTTGATCAGGATCTTTCTATATAACCATCATTTATATATATATATATATATATATATATATATAGCAATTATTAAAATAATTCATTTATATACTCCTCTACGATTTTCCCTGAACTTGCTCCAACTACCCCCAAAGTACAATTCAGCCTAGGTTGTCTTTCTCCTAACACGTCCTTGTGAAGTTATGATAGGAACATTCTTGATAAAATTGTCTAGTATGGAACAAACTATATTGATAATATTTTGGGATTACTTTTCACCTTTGTATTCTGTTTGGACCCCATCAATGGATAGCTTTCAAACAAGATTGTTTGTATATATGAGTTGTCATCTCTTGCTAAATCCTAGTTATTAATTATATATCCAACAATCAGGATATTATTGATGTTGCAGATTAGCTTTGTGTCATTTGTAGCCTGGATTATATTTTAGCTTTTCAAGCTAGCTACTTTTGGTTCAATCCCCAAAAACGAAAATGGAGTAAGAAGAAATATCTTTTGGATCCAGATTTTTTGAGAAATGCCAAATTGAGATTTTTCATGTTCTAAAATAAATATGAAAACAATAATGACATATATAGTGATGTATGACTACGTTTACATAAATTTTCATGATGAAATAGGTTATGGTGTTTTTCTTTTGAAACTAATAGGTTATGGTGTTAGATACACACAAATTTATGTATTTCTGGCACATGCACTATTAATTGTAGAAGTCCATAATTTTAAAAAGTCCAGGAGCAAGGAATCGCACCAGAAAATATTGTATCATGAACATTTCTACATCTCTATGTACATGTGTATTGTTTTCATAATATTTTGAAGCTTCAAAATCAGATTTAAGGAATTTTTCTTTCAAAATACCCCAGAAGCAAGAAATCGCACTCAGTAAGAACTTAGTAACTCGCGGATTTACGGATTAGCGAAGTAGCTTTCATTTCATAAATATTTTTCTTTGAGGAGTAGCATTCATTTGATAATATTCCTTGTCAATCTAGAAAAAACTTGGAACTTGGAATAGCTGGACCGTATTCTTAGCTTGTTGGCGAACTTTTTTATTTGGGAAGGTCGGAAAGGTATGACATTTTTCTGGGTGTAGGAAAACAAACGGTACTCAAACTACTAGACTTGGAAGTCCCACTCGATGTTCTTTTATGGTTGATCTTTTTTTTGGACATAAAAGTACTCTTTGTCGCAAGGTGATCACCTTATTATTTTTTACAAGAATATCAGCAATCTCTACTGGTGGATCTTCCATTCACCCGCCCATACCTTGCTTCTAACTAGTTTGGCTAAATCATTGGCAGCACAATTAGTCTCTCTAGGAGCATGCTCAAAAATAATATGCGGGAAATCAAATGCAAGGTGATATATTTCGTCAAATACTGCCACAAATAGACCGAAAGAACGACCTGCATTCTTGATTGTCTCTATCACCTCGATGTTGTCGGAGATCACCTCTAAGCGGTTACACCCGAAGTATAGTTAGGAACCAAAGCTCTGATTGCCATTGCTACGAAGTTAGGTTCCTGGACCTTTTCAATATGCACTAACTTTCTCCTCTCCCACCATTAATACAAGGAACCAATGGCAGTTTCTTCCATTGAATTTCCTAGACCGAGGAACACACATTCTTTAGTTCCTTGTACCAATAAATATTCTAGTACGGTTTCTCCCGCATGATCCACACTGCATGCTTTATCAATAGCAAATTCCAAACCTAGTAACTGTCATACCTCTTTAGCTTTTGCACAAGTGAATATCATGTGCTTGGTATCCTCCACTCTGATTCCACATGTAGGACATGGCCCACTGAGTTTTATATATTTGTTAGCCAAAGTCACCCAACATGGTAGCGATCCGAACAAAGTTCGCCAGAGGAAAATTTTAACCTTGGCAGGACACCTTATGCTCCTGATCGTCCCCCATATTGGTGAATTCCTTGATGGTCCGACTATATTTGCTCCTGATATTTTGTGTCCATATTGGTTCTGCCATTCGACAATGTATGCCGATCTCACTGAGAATCTCCCATTTTTGCACAAGTTCCATGCTATGAACTCCGACATATCAAATCTAGGCAACAAAATTGCAAGGATCCGCACCACATCAACTTGCCAGAATGTTTGCGAAACCAACTCTTCATCCCAACGACACATAACATGGTCAATAAAATCACTTACTTTTGATAGTAAATTGCCTCCACGAGCCGTGATCACTTTGCTGGTAGTTTTATGGTTGATGTCCTACTCGATAACTGGTATCAATGGTTTATAGTTTACACGTCCACACTTTACCACCAAGTCTTGCACATAGGAAGGTTTCTTGGTGGGCCTTAAATGGATTTAGGATTAGACGTTGGCTCACGAGAATAGCTTTTTAATCTGAACCATCAAAAGTTACTTAATTATACGGGTCAACCAAATTAATGGCAGGATATTTCTAATTTTTCTGGGAATTTCTAACATATCTCTCTATTTTCTTTCATATTATGCATTTAGTACATGAGAAAGCTATTTTAAGAACCACCTCAATTTCGTTTTAGATCCAAACAGCCCAGGGACCATCTGATATGGATCCGACGGCTGTGAACGACGTGCGCGTTTTGCGCAGTGGACTGAGCTGGGCGCGCGGGCAAATCGTGGCGGACTGCGCTGGGTAGGCGTAGATTATTTCCTATCAACATGGGTTCACTGTTTTCATGGTGGGCCCAAAGGTGTGTCGCGCACAGCTTGTTTTTCAGCCAAAAAATGATGCAAAGCTGAGAATCAAACTCAGCACTAGCATCGTGAGTTCTAGCTACACTGCCTAATAGGCTAGCACAAGAATCCATACAAATCTAAACTATATATAATCGTAGTTGTATCAACCAAAACTTTCCATTGATCAAACCATGGTCACACCATGGCATTGTCCAAATGTTGGCATCTGCATTTTTCTGTTCGTTTCCACGTTTTTCTCTGCAAGACCATTGGTTGGTCCTTTGTCAGATTTTTGTCACGTTTCACGTCCGGTTATCTTGGAAAGACCGATTTTCTTAGAAAAGTAGAAATTTGTGATGGTGAGGGACTCGTACATGAATATATTTTTGGGAGACAAAAATACAAGTGTAACATGGGATTTGAACCATGGTCGCTTAGTAAGCAAGTTGGCCCAACTAACAACAATTAACAATTAACATAGAGATAAAAGTTATTGAAGAAACATACCTCCGATAATTAATGTATAAATACCATGGTAATATACGCATCACAAATCTCATAAGTTATGTACAAACACCATGATGACTTTTGACTTAGGAGAGAGAAGTTGTTGAAAAACGTACACCCGATAACTTCTCTGTAAATAGTATAGCAATATACGCACCGCAGACCTGATAACTTTCCTATAGGGACCATGGTTACTTTTACCTGGTGAAAAAAGTTGTTGAATTACACACCCCAATAACTTTTGTCTATATAGCACGATAATATACATACAACGGAGCTGATAATTCACGTACAAACACCGCAGTAACTTTTTTCCTCCAGATAAAAGTTGTTGAAAACATATCCTGATAACTTCTGTGTAAACAGCATGATAATATATGCATCGTAGTCCTGATAACTTATGTATCGACACCAAGGTAACATTTACCAGGTGAAAAACTTGTTCAAATACACACCCGATAACTAGTGTAGATAGCATGATAATATACATACAACAGAGCTGATAACTGACGTACAAACACCCCGGTAAATTTTTGTCTCCGGATAAAAGTTGATGAAAATATACCCCCGGTAAGTTCTATGTAAATAGCATGGTAATATATACATCGCAGACCTGATAACTTAGATATAGACACCGCTGTAACTTTTGGCCCCCGGGATAAAAGTTATTAAAAACCATACCCAGTAACTTATGTGCAAATAACATGATAACATACGCACATCATGCACAAACATTACTATAATTTTGACTAGTTTTTTTTTAAACATAGCTCCAATAATTTTTGTGTAAATGGCATGGTAACATTCCACCACATACTTGATAACCTAAGTACCATGATAACTTTGACCCGAGAAAAAGAAGATGTTGAAAAACACACCCAAGATAATTTCTAAGCAAATAGCATGATATTTTACGAACAATAGACATTGCCATAGGTAGCCAATGGGGCAGCTTGGGATCGGCGCAGCCCGACACGCCTAAATTAGGATAGGAACATTCTTGACACAATTGTCTAGCATGAAACAAATTATATTGATAGGATTTTGGGATTGTTTTTTCACCTTTGTATTCCATCTTGACACAATTGTCTAGCATGAAGCACACTATATTCATAAAATACGGAAGAAAATGGATTTAGGATTAGACGTTTGCTCACGAGTATCTCTCTATTTTCTTTCGTATTTTGCATTCAGTATATAATAATCTTAGAAGATAGATACATAGGTAGACAGACAGATAGGTAGATAGAATAAATATCTCTATTTTCTTCCGTACTGTGCTTTATTCGTATATAATAGCTAGATGTAGATAACATTTCAACCACATAGCACAAAGCAGTAAATATCGATGCACCATATATAATCTTATTTCCCTGGATATACGGATACATGAATCCTTGAAAAAACTAAAAATGGATACAAGAACAGATGCTTCCCACGCACATGCATGGATTAATTGCAAGTCACGATTTAACCTTGCAATACGTGGCGTGGGTACCCACTACTACTAGCTACTCCCTCCGTCTCATAATATAAGAACGTTTTTTTACACTACACTAGCTGAAGATTTATTTCCGGAACCAAGCCAAGCAGAAAGAAATGGGATGGAGACTAGTGAGCTCGCTATTGTGATTTGCGATGGAACAAGCCTACTCTCCAAGCCAAGCAGAGGCTAGCCTCCCCTGTTCGTCACCTGCATGGGCAAGCCGCCTCCCATCCGAAGCGTCATCGACATTATGAGCGGTGGATGCCCGTCACCGCCGACGTACCGAAGGCTGAACCTCTGCAGCACGCACGCCGCCACAGACTTCATTTGTGGCTAGGCCATGTCCTTGCTGAGGCACATCCTCGGCCCCGCGTGGAACACGCCCTCTTCGTCCAGCCACCGGCCGGAACACGCCCTCCTCGTCCAGCCACCTCTCCGGCTGGAACTCCTCGCAGTCCTCTTCCCCCAGTTGTCACCAGCCACCCTTTCCCGACGAAAGTGCTGTCCGGAAGGAAATCGTCCTCCTTGCAGCTGTGCACGTCGGCGGCCACCGGTGGGTACAGCTGCATGGACTCGGTGATGGCCGCACGGAGGTAGTGCATTTCGCGCAGCTCCTCCAAGGTGAAGGTCGACGCACCTTGGCCAGACGCGTGGACCTCGCATATGATCTTGTCTTCCACGTCGGGTCTCGTGGACAGTAACCAGAAGAACCAGGTCAGCGCGGACGAGGTCGTGTCACGGCCGGCGAGGATGAAGTTGGTGACCACGTCGCGGAGGCTCTCGTCACTGTGCTCGCCGGCGGCGGCCAAGCGCGACAGAACGTCGTCACTGCGCGCCAACCCAGCCGTCTCTCTCACCCTGCGCTCACAGACGATCTTGTCGGCGTTGCTGTGGATCGTTGCGAGCGTGGAGCGCATGCACCTCTTCGGCTCCATGTCGAGCAGCCTCTTCACGCGCCACAGCCACTTGGTAGACGACATGATCCGTGACACGACCGTGTTCTGTGCGTCGTGTTGAGCGCCGCCATGAACTCCGCCCTACGGGCCCGCGTTCCCCACCCTAAGCGTGAAGAAGAGAACGTTCTCCTCCATGGTGGATAAATGCTGCTCCCAGGGTCTCATTGGTTTTCGCTACTGCAGATGTCTCGGTGCTGCAAGGCGATGGCTATTGTCCTTGCTGCAAGACAATGACGAGTTGCTGCTGACATTGAAGGTTGGCAACGAGACTCTTGTCATAAACGGGTAGGGCAACATTGGTGCTGCTGCCGCGACATCATCTTTCACTGCGAAAAATCCTTGTTGCGAAACTCATTCCACAAAATCATATTTGTTTGAAAAAGGTGAAGAAATTTAAGAAAATCTGCAACATAGCCTTGTTGCAAATGTTTCTCCAACCTGAGCTATGTTACAAAGGGTTCTGCAACACTATTTTTGTTGCAATGGTGAGGATGGGACTGGGCCGCACTGATTACGCCACATCTAAGAGCTGCCGATGTGACGGATCTTCTAAAAAGATCTAGTGGCTGACATGTAGCACTATTCAAAAAAAAAATCAAGAGTGAGCGAGCGGGTGAGAGAGCCTGGCGAAGGGAGCGAACAAGAAAATCAGTAGGCGCATGAGATAGTATGGGTTGCCGCTCTTCTCTTTTTCTTCTCTTTATGCCAACTCTGGCAAGTACATGGGAATATCTAGGTCATGTCTATGACATGTATGTATGTATGTGGATGTCGTATTTCTATGTTTGATTAATCTGGCTCATATGAAAAATTCATATGTGTGCAGACGTTGTAGAATACGCAATTAATCTATATTATTTTGGCATGCTAATTTTGACAAGTTATTAGTGAAACACTGTAACTTGCAAGACATATTTGACAAAAATACACCGGTAAAAAAAATCAATGTCAACGGTTCCACTTATAGTCGAGAAGTTTTCATAAATATTCTTGGCTAATCATGAACTAGAACATGTTACCACGATATTTTTTGAGCGCATGTTTGAAATCTCTACTATAAAATCTGCATCGTGACACACACAACAAAGAAAGTTTGAGCAAACGTGGAAAATGATTAGTGTATCATTTGTACGAAATATTGGTGTTCAAGTATTTGTAAAATATATCATAATTTAAACTTTAGAGTTATAACTAAGAAAATGAAACTAAGAGAATCATATAATTTTGTAAGGCTATACATGTTAACATAAATAAGTATAAATATTTTGTATAAAATTGTGACATTTTAACAATATTCATGACGTCTAGCAAATTGTATAAAATTGTGAAATGTTCTTGCCTTCCAACACCGCCCCGTAGCACACCCAAATGCCCGTGTTGAGGAAGGTGGCAATCGGTGGCTCCGAGCAACATGTTTGGCACGGCCGCCACTGACCTTCTCGTGTTCGAGCAAATCAACCATGTGGCCGCCATGTTAGCTGCCCATGCGACGAGATGAGATGGGCACCAGGAAGGAGCAGGAGCGGAGATGAGACGAGATGCTTACCAAGGCAGGCTGATGCGGCAGCAGTGGCTGCAGGTCGACCTCGTCGTCGCTGTCGCCTTGACCTTCGCCGAGGGGCTGGTTCTGCTGGGGCGCGAGGGCGAGTGGGTCAACCTGCAAATCTAGAGCACAATCAGCCTCCGTCTAGCACGTACGGACGCGTGGTAGCATCACCACGACCAGGGCCATCACCTGAATTGAACGAGGAGGAAGGGAGGAGAAGAGTAGTGGCGGTACCTGCGGCTGCGGGCACCCGGCGCCCTCGTGCCGCCCCTCCGTGTCTGGGAGAATGCCGTGGAGTAGGCCTTGCTCGCCCTCCATGGCGACCTCGGCATCTTGATGCTGGTCGCCGCCGACCTCGTCGTCCAGCTGCCCTCCCTCCTCGTCCTCCACCGGAGGGTAGTGGTCGCCCACCGTGGCGGCAGCGGTAGCGTGGTGTACCATCTCGTGCCGCAAATCCAGAGATTAATCAGGGAGTCTACATCGGCGTAGGCACAACCAACCATCCATCCAACCATCTAGCGCAGGCGTGGTAACATAGCTCTCAGCAGAGGCGACATCATCACCACCGCCATGACTTGAATGAGGAGGAAGGGAGGAGAACAGGGGTACCTCCTGCGGCTGCGGCTGTGCATGCTGCCACTCCGCCTCCGGGAGCACGCCATGCCCGACCTCGTCGCCAGAGGGAGCACCCTCCATTGCCTCATCTCTCTCTCTCTCTCTCTCTCTCTCTCTCTCTCGGCACACAGCGCCGACGGTATTTATATCACTCCAGTTGCCACCTACACGCTGGCCACCTGCACTGTGGTAAAAGCGAGGGGATGGTGGTGGTAAAAATAAGGAAGGGAGCCGTGGCAAGTTGGCTATGCACGCGCCCAAATTTAGCTGCTCGCTCACGCTCCCTCCCCTGCATATCTTCTTACGGCGCATGACTGTTTTCCATCCAAACCACCACAAAGAGTTGACTTCATTCCTGGCCTTAAGAAGATATGTCTCCCTAAATCGCGGTATGAGGGGAGACTGACTGGAAAAGGCACGCTTGGAGGGGACTCAATAATATGCAGGGACGGATATTCTTGGTCTCAAGCACACTACACAGTTCTACAGAACCCTACCTTGGTGACCCCGTATGTCGATGAATGCAAGAGTAGTCTGCGCTCCAAACACCCGGAGCAGTGCGACGACTGGATTACATGTGAACACATCAGGACTTTCAGCAGTTGGTTGGAAACACGTCTCAGAGGTGACAACACTGTTTGTGATGAGCTGTACTCGTTGTCTAGGGGACCATCTTCGACTGTATTGACTTACAAAGGATATGAATAAATGGGAATACATTTTACACGATCGCCCAAGATCAAAAGAGCACCAACCAAAACAGCGGTGTCCGCTTTGATGCAGCAACCGAGAGGGGAAAGGACACATATTATGGTTACATAGTCGACATATGGGAACTTGACTACGAACATGATTTTAAGGTCCCTTTGTTTAAGTGTAAATGGGTCAATCTGTGAGGAGGCGGGGTACAGGTAGACCCACAGTACGGAATGACAACAGTGGATCTGAACAATCTTGGGTACACTGACGAACCGTTCGTCCTAGCCAATGATGGGGCACAGGTTATCTATGTGAAGGACATGTCTACCAAACCGAGAAAAAGAAAAGATAAGGAAGCGAATACATCATATGATGAGCCAAAGCGCCACATAGTTCTTTCAGGAAAATGGGACATCATGGGAGTGGAGGGCAAGTCAGACATGTCTGATGATTATGAAAAGTTTCATGAAATTTCTCCCTTCAAAGTCAAGGCTGACCCAATCATCCTGATAAATGATGAAGATTATCCATGGTTACGGCGCAATAAGGAAAGGACACAAGCGAAGAAAAACTGAAGGCTTTCTCTCCACAACTATTATGATGATACCATGCCAACTTCCAATCTTTTCGTAGTTCATTTGAAATCCCTTTGTAACAGACGAGTTTCCGTATGAAATCCTGATACTTCGAAAGAGATTATCCGTTTTGTACACAAAGTGCATCCAGTTTTTGCCGAACCCTCTCAACTTTCTTGCACATGCTATGTGGATGAAATGATGATACCATGCCAACTTTCAACCTTTTCAGAGTTCATTTGAAATGCTTTTCAATTTTAGGGTCTTATAGCTCAAAATAATCAGTGAATGCATGAAAAATAACAAATGAAGTCAGAAAGGGTTGAAAATTGATGATGTGGCTTTGAATGGTGCATTTTGAACACACAAAAAGTCAGGAGTTCAAATAAGTTTAAAAAAATGAAATCCCTTTGTAACAGACGAGTTTTCGTATGAAATCCTGACACTACGAAAGAGATTGTCCGTTTTGTACACGAAGTGCATCCAGTTTTTGCTGTAACCCTCTCAACTTTCTTGCACATGCTATGTGGATGAAATGATTATACCATGCAAACTTTCAACCTTTTTAGAGTTCATTTGAAATGCTTTTCAATTTTGGGGTCTTATAGCTCAAAATAATCAGTAAATGCATGAAAAATAACAAATGAAGTCAGAAAGGGTTGAAAATTGATGATGTGGTTTTGAATGGTGCATTTTGAACACACAAAAAGTCAGGAGTTCAAATAGTTTTAAAAAATGAAATCCCTTTGTGATAGACGAGTTTCCGTATGAAATCCTGACACTTCGAAAGAGATTTGTCCGTTTTGTGCACGAAGTGCATCCAGTTTCTGCCGTAACCCTCTCAACTTTCTTGCACATACTATGTGGATGAAATGATGATACCATGCCAACTTTCAACCTTTCCAGAGTTCATTTGAAATGATTTTCAATTTTAGGATCTGATAGCTCAAAATAATTAGTAAATGCATGAAAAATAACAAATGAAGTCAGAAAGGGTTGAAAATTGATGATGTGGCTTTAAATGGTGCCTTTTAACACACAAAAAGTCAGGAGTTCAAATAAGTTTTAAAAAGTGAAATCCCTTTGTAACAGACGACTTTCCGTATGAAATACTGACAATTTGAAAGAGATTGTCTGTTTTGTACACGAAGTGCATCCAGTTTTTGCCGTAACCCTCTCAACTTTCTTGCACATGCTATGTGGATGAAATGATGATACCATGCCAACTTTCAACCTTTTTAGAGTTCATTTGAAATGCTTTTCAATTTTAGGGTCTTATTGCTCAAAATAATCAGTAAATGTATGAAAAATAACAAAGGAAGTCAGAAAGGGTTGAAAATTGATGATGTGGCTTTAAATGGTGCATTTTGAACACACAAAAAGTCACGAGTTCAAATAAGTTTTGAAAAATGAAATCCCTTTGTAACATATGAGTTTTCGTATGAAATCCTGATACTTCGAAAGAGATTGTCCGTTTTGTACACGAATTGCATCCAGTTTTTGCCGTAGCACTCTTAACTTTCTTGCACATGCTATGTGGATGAAATGATGATACCATGCCAACTTTCAACCTTTTCGGAGTTCATTTGAAATGGTTTTCATTTAGGATCTTATAGCTCAAAATAATCAGTAAATGCATGAAAAATAACAAATGAAGTCAGAAAGGGTTGAAAATTGATGATGTGGCTTTGAATGGTGCATTTTAAACACACAAAAAGTTAGGAGTTCAAATAAGTTTTAAAAACTGAAATCCCTTTTTAACAGACGAGTTTCCGTATAAAATCCTGATACTTCGAAAGAGATTGTCCATTTTGTACACGAAGTGCATCCAGTTCTTGCCGTAACCCTCTCAACTTTCTTGCACATGCTATGTGGATGCACTACTAGGGAAAAGCCTAGCAGCAGCGCGGGTTTTAGACCTATCAGTAGCGCGGGGTTATGCGCTACTTATAAGGCGCTACAGCTAACGAATAGCAGTAGCGTGCCTCCACCCACGCTACTGCTAAATCGACTTAGTAGTAGCGAGTTCTAGGAGGAGCGCTACTAGTAATTAGTAGTAGCGCTTCTCCCTGCCCGCGCTGCTACTATTATTTCGTATTTTATTTCTTTTTTATTTCATATTGTATTCGTACACCTTTACACAAGTTTTCATACAACAGGAATTTAGAAATTGTTTTTTACATCATAATGAGTTATTACATCATGGGGTGAAAGAACCGTGTGGACTAGTTTCAAGTGGATGGACATCCATCCACTTGAAACTAATCTGCGGTTCTTTCACCCAATGATATAATAAATATTATCATCATCATATCATTAACAACTTATCATCATCATCATCATATCATTGGTCACTAGTCGTAATCACAAGTACTCCTCACATCTTCAACTCTAACACACTGTATCACATAATAAACATATTGTACCTCATAGGACCTACTCCATTCTCTTAGGACCTACTATATTCTCTAAGGTAAAATAGCAAAAAACAAGATAGCCCCTGACTCTCCATTATGGAGAATGGAGATTATCCTGTCTCCAATTCTTGCCTTTCGCTTAATGTTACTTCCAAGAACCTCCTTGCGAATGTCCAAACATTTTTTCCATTCTTTGATTAGCATGTGTTCACCGCTTTTAGAAATCCGATATGCACAGGTGAGCTCCTTAGAATGACCTGGCTGTAGGTTCATAACTGCAAGGCGACCATTCTGATACATCAGATGAGGCACACAATCCATCGGGATTTTCTGTTGAAAAGCATAGTAATAACTTCATAGTTAGCAATGACGTACTAGTTTTAGAAGTATGCAAAAGATGCACGGATGTCGTAATAGTAAAAAATCTTACCAGGGTATCTCCATTGAAGTTACCGCGGTTCAACACGTGCACTAGTGGCACGTATTCACCATAATTTGGAGGAGTTCGATAATAGGTATTGTAATTCTCAAGAAAAGTACAATAAGCAATCAGATGACTTTTCTCCTTATAAGTTAATTCGGAGCCATCAGTGTAGTGGGTTTTGTCTACCATCTTCTGCACATTCTTTGAAGATTCAAAATAAGCTGTCAATGGAAATAAGCTGTCAACTATTTTGAAATAAACAATATAAATTAGTTAATAACTATGTTTGAGAAACTCACATTGCGGTAGAATCGGAAGCGTATCAACAAGGACCCAAATGTCCATATTGTCTTGCTCGATGTCAGGATTACCAAGATCCATGGTGACAATCATACCCTCATAAAAACCATACATTTTGCAAAGTGCTTCCCAATTTTGGCAACCAAAATGGGTTACGCTCTGAGAATTGTACAGATTTACTTCAAAATCGATATCATGATGGGTCCTTAGGTGTATTTTCTTTGTTTCATAATTTTCATGGTCTTCAAAACCCATCCTCTCCAAGACATAGCGTCTTGCATGGCATGGGATAAGCTAGTCGAATTGTAAAAGATGAAAATTAGACGTTGAAATAGTTGAATTCATGCTTAATTACGAAAAAAAACACTTGTCATTGTTGCGTACCGTTTCAACATCGAAGGTCTCCTCGAGCTTAATGCTGAAGCGCCGATCTTCATCCAGCTCAACGAACCTGTCGCACATACCTCGATCATCGTGGCACCAGCTGCACTCCCTCGGGAGACTGTCGTCGTCCGAGTACGACATTTCCTACGTTCATAATTCAAAGATTAAACTTGTACATATTCTAGCACAAGTCATGCCAGAATTCACGGAAAAATCCGGCATGACCTTTGCTAAAAATGACATTCGAGCGCCTGAAATTTGCCGGAACGGAAATTAATCAACACTCCGGCAAAACATAGGCCACTCGGAGGTGTAACCAAAACATGAAATAATTGCTTAAACTAAAAAATAACAACAAATATGGCATGTTCAACTAGTTTTATTAATTCAACTAGTTCTATTAATTCAACTAGTTCTTACTAAATATAAACTTAGTATAAAAAGAAAAAAAAACTAGTTCTTTCTAAAAATGAAGTAGTTCAACTAGTTATTAATTTACTTACTATACTAGTTCAACTAAAACTTAACTAGTTCAACTAAAACTAAACTAGTTCTATAAATTCAACTAGTTCTTACTAAATATAAACTTAGTATAAAAAGAAAAAAAAACTAGTTCTTTCTAAAAATGAAGTAGTTCAACTAGTTATTAATTTACTTACTATACTAGTTCAACTAAAACTTAACTAGTTCAACTAAAACTAAACTAGTTCTATAAATTCAACTAGTTCTTACTAAATATAAACTTAGTATAAAAAGAAAAAAAAACTAGTTCTTTCTAAAAATGAAGTAGTTCAACTAGTTATTAATTTACTTACTATACTAGTTCAACTAAAACTTAACTAGTTCAACTAAAACTAAACTAGTTCTATAAATTCAACTAGTTCTTACTAAATATAAACTTAGTATAAAAAGAAAAAAAAACTAGTTCTTTCTAAAAATGAAGTAGTTCAACTAGTTATTAATTTACTTACTATACTAGTTCAACTAAAACTTAACTAGTTCAACTAAAACTAAACTAGTTCTATAAATTCAACTAGTTCTTACTAAATATAAACTTAGTATAAAAAGAAAAAAAAACTAGTTCTTTCTAAAAATGAAGTAGTTCAACTAGTTATTAATTTACTTACTATACTAGTCAACTAAAACTAAACTAGTTCTATTAATTCAACTCGTTCTTACTAAATATAAACTTACTATAAATAGAAAGAAACTAGCACATCTACTACTACTAATTAACATCTAACTACTACATCTACTACTAATTAACACCTACTACTGCTAATTATACAACTAGTTTACCATCACTACTAGTAATTAATATCCACTACTTCTAAAAATCATTATCTATGAACCCTAAATTAACATCTACTACTACTAAAATCATCTACTAACTAAGCAAAGAGAGAGGGGGTGGGGGAGGGGTGGGGGCTTACAGAGGGAGAGACGGTGGCGGGGAGGTGCTCGGCGACGGAGGGGCGGCGAGGGCGGGCTCGGGATCGGGAGGCGGCGGTCCTGGGTGGCGGGCTCGGTCGAGGGCGGCGGCGGTGAGGTCGAGGGCGGCGACAGTGTGATCGAGAGCGGCGGCGGTGAGGTTGAGGGCGGGCGGCGGCGGCGGCGGTGAGGGCAGACACGCTCGGGCTCGGGCGGCGGCGACAGGAGTAGGGGAACAGGCCGGGGGGGAGGAGGACTTAGCGAAATTTTGATTCGGGGGGTGGTTAACTCGAACTAGCAGTAGCGCTCGTACGGAAAACGCGCTATAGCTAACTTATCTGTAGCGCGTTTTACAGAAAACCTCTACTGCTAATGGAAGCAGTTATTTCTTTTGTTTAGTAAAAATATCAAAAATATACATTGGTCATCATTGATCTTTTTGGGTATAATCTAAATAGTCAACATGAATCCTCACTGTACCTGTATAGGTACAGGCGAGGATTCATATTGCAACCACAAATATTACACATATAGTTCAATGAAGACCAAGTGCTCGAGATAGGTTGAGAAGCAACATATTTAAGGTGGTAAACACCTTGTTCGCTTAGCAGTATGGGACTAAACTTAATTAGTTGCGGTGATACTTAGCAGTAACGAGTTTTGAGAAAAACCGCTGCTACTTAGTTCTTTAGCAGTAGCGCGTCCACGGGAAGGGCGCTACTACTATATCTAGCATGGAGGCAACACCGTGGCAATTATAGTAGTAGCGCTCTTTTCACCTAGAGCGCTACTGCTACTCAGTCATTAGTAGCGCTCTTTTCTGAAGCTCGCTACTGCTAATTAGCAGTAGCGCCTGTTTTTATACCGCGCTGCTGCTAAGATTCTGTGTATAAGGTTTTCCCTAGTAGTGATGAAATGATTATACCATGCCAACTTTCAACCTTTGCAGAGTTCATTTGAAATGGTTTTCAATTTCAGGGTCTTATAGCTCAAAATAATCATTAAATGCATGAAATATAACAAATGAAGTCAGAAAAGGTTGAAAATTGATGATGTTGCTTTGAATGGTGCATTTTGAACACAAAAAAAGTCAGGATTTCAAATAAGTTTTAAAAATGAAATCCCTTTGTAACAGACGAGTTTCCGTATGAAATCCTGACACTTCGAAAGAGATTGTCCGTTTTATACACAAAGTGCATCCAGTTTTTGCCGTAACCCTCACAACTTTCTTGCACATGCTATGTGGATGAAATGATGATACCATGCCAACTTTCAACCTTTTCAGAGTTCATTTGAAATTCTTTTCAATTTTAGGGTCTTATAGCTCAAAGTAATCAGTAAATGCATGAAAAATGGTGAATGAAAAATAACAAATAAAATAAATAAGTAATTAGAAACAAAATAATATAAAATTTAATAAAATATACAAGTAGAAAAAAATAAAATAAACTTTAATAACATAAATAAAATTTATGAAACTAAAATTATCAAAGTATTTTCTCTTCAAAACATTATAAGCAACCTCTAGTATTATTGAAACTAAAATTATATAAAATTGATGCAACTAAAATAAATAAGTTTTTTGTTGTAAGTAGAAACAAAACAAAATAAATAAAGCAAAAAAACAAAAAAAACAGGCAAAAAATAAAAAATATGCCACCTACTGGGCCACCACGGCGTGAATACGACTAGAAACCCATCGATGGGCCAGGATTCAGGCCCGCAGAAGGCCAAGTAGGCCCATCAGGCATAGCAGTGACAATTAGGCCCGTAAGCCTGCAATAGAGAGGAGCTCGAGAGGGGTGCGGTAGTGGGGCTTATAAGGCACTGCGCGCCCCTCTCAACTAGCGAGGTGGGACTAAACTTTTGACGCGGGCGCAGCAGCACAAGGCCTTTGGTCCCGGTTGGTGGCACCAACCGGTACTAAAGGGGTGCATTGGTATCGGTTCGTGGCACCAACCGGAACCAATGCCCACCCTTTAGTACCGGTTGGTGCCACCAACCGGGAACAAAGGCCGCCGCTTCCCGCCCTTTGGGCTGCTGAAAAGAGGCCTTGGTGTCACGAATCGGGACCAATGCTTCGTCTATATAACTAGCATTTGTGAAATTTTTCATCCAGTTCGTCTTTCCCCGCCCCAACGACGTCGCCAGGCTGCCCCTCTGCGCCTCGCCGTCGCCGTCGTCGCCCTGCCTCCGATGCCGTCCCGCGCCGCCCCGACGCCGTCACGCGCCGCCCAGACGTCGTCGCCGCCCCGCGCCCCCCTGCCTCCTCGTCGCCCGTCGCCGCGCCCCTCACCGTCGCCCCCGTGCCCTGCTTCCTCATCGATCGCCGCCCCCTTGCGCAGTACGAGCTCATATGAATTTTCCTAATTTTAGATGTGTAGTTAATTTAGATGTGTAGTTTGGATGTGTAGTTAGTTGAGTTGTTGTAATTTGTTCATAAATGAATCTGCAAAAGTTAGAATTTTTTCTGTTCATAGATTTTTTGTGATATTATTGTTGAATAATGAAATGTTTGTTTGTTCATATATATGCAAAGAATATGTCAATTTTTTTCATAGAATTTTTATGATTTTTTTCTCTTGTAATTTTTTTCATATAATTTTTATTTTGTTCATAGAATTTTTATGATTTTTTTGTTGTAATTTTGTTCATAGAATAAGAGGAGAAAGTGTTTAATAGAATTAGTTAGAAAAATAATAGAACTAGTTAAACTAGTTTATTTTTAGTAAGTACTACTTTATTCTATTTATAGTAAGTGCTTAGTAGTTGAACTAGTTGATTTAATAAAACTAGTTTATTTTACTATAGAAGTAGTTTATTTTTAGCAAGAAAATTAATAGAACTGGTTTCT
Source organism: Triticum urartu (assembly GCF_003073215.2). NCBI lineage: Eukaryota > Viridiplantae > Streptophyta > Magnoliopsida > Poales > Poaceae > Triticum > Triticum urartu. The sequence goes on from NC_053023.1 coordinate 1,753,808, forward strand.
TTTTTTAGTTAAAGCAATTATTCCCACATCGACATCGACGATGCCAATCCCGCATCCTCGTCGTCGACTCGGCGGAGGAGGCCGGCTTGATCAGAGGGGCCATGCCCGGGACTGGGCTCCACCGGGCTGGTCTTGGGAGGTGCTACCTTTCGGGGGGCGTAGGTTGGTGAGGAGCCAGCCCTTCGTTGACCCGATCCTTGTTTGGTGGTGGTCGCGTGGGCCGGTGACGGGCCGAGGCTTCCGGAAACCGCGGAGGTGGTACGTCACCGTGTTAGCGAGGAGGACGAGCACGACCGTCGCTATATGGTTGCGTTGGAGGGCAGGTTCGACAATGCCTGGCAGGTTCTTCAGGGATCTCACTGGAGCTATGATCCTGTGATGGTTCCTTCTCTTTGGGTGTTCACCGCCCGCGCCCATACCCGTCGGGCGCTATGGTTCTAGCTGTACTATAAGTATTTGAGGTGTATTAGTGATAATATTCAATGATGTACTGACGCATGGAGATGATGTAGTTTTGCTTATAATTGAATGCATCCTAATTTGAATACTACTTTATTTTGTGATTTGATTTTGCTTATTGAATGCTCAAATTGGAAAATTACTCCTACTTTGAATGCTCAAATTGGAGAGCACTATGCAAGGCGTATGCATATGATTAGTTGATAGCTTATAGGGTTTTTGTTTTCGCAGAAATCTAGGAGCCCCCCTCCATCATCCCCGCCATCGTCCCCATCACCGACCCCCTCCGACCTCGAGGTGAGACCAGCCATCAACCGGTTTTAGAAAGATAATTAAACGATATTTCGGGTTGACTTTAAGTCTATTGAGTCTCCACCATATATGAGAGGACGACGAATCCCGACTGTTGTCGTGGGGGTAGCTGCTCCTTCGCTCCCGTGTGCTAGACAATTTGGTGTAATGCACTCGGGAACGAAAGGAGGAGCTACCATCACCGACGGTCGCAAATGTCAGAGAGGAATCAGTGAGGGAGAGTTCCACCATATATATATGAGAGGACGAAGAATCCCGACTGTTGTCGTGGGGGTCGCTTCTCCTTCATTCCCGTGTGCTAGACATTTTGGTGTAATGCACTCGGGGATGAAAGGAGGAGCGACCATCACCAACGGTCGAATGTATACATCACGTGAGCTGAGAGTTTTTAAGAAAAGATTCGACACACCGATAGTCAACCCGTGATGAATAATAATGATCTAACTTAGGTTTTTTAGTACATATATTTGATTGTAGATGTTTAATATTTGAATTATGAACATAGGAAATGTCATACTCGGACGACGAAAGTCTCCCGGGGGAGTGCGAATGGTGCCACGACGACCGAGGTCTGTGCGACAGGCCTCACCTGGACGAAGATCGACGCTTCAATATTAAGCTGGAGGAGACCTTTGATGTTGAAACGGTACAGAACGACGACAAGTGTTATTTTTTCGTAATTAAGCACGACTTCAAATATTTCAACGTGTACTTTTCATCTTTTACAATTCGACTAGCTTAACCCATGCCATGCAAGACGCTATGTCTTGGAGAGGATTGGTTTTGAAGACCATGAAAGTTTCGAAACAAAGAAAATTCACCTAATGACCCATCATGGTGTGGATTTTGAAGTAAAGCTGTACAATTCTGAGAGCGTAACCCATTTTGGTTGCAAAAAAGGGAAGCACTTTGCAAGATGTATGGTTTTGATGAGGGTATGCTTGTCACCATGGATCTTGGTGATCCTAAAATCGAGCAAGACAATATGGACATTTGGGTCCTTGTTGATACGCCTCCAATTCTACCGCTATGTGAGTTTCTCAAACATAGTTATTAGCTAATTTATATTGTTTATTTCAAAATAGTTGACAGCTTATTTCCATTGACAGCTTATTTTGATTGTTCAAATAATGTGCGGAACATGGTAGACAAAACCCACTACACCGATGGCTCCGAATTAACTTATCATGAGAAAAATCATCTGGTCGGGTTTTGTACTGATATTGAGAATTACAATATCTACAATCAAACTCCTCAACATTATGGTCAATACGTGCCACTAGTGCACGTGTTGAACTACGGTAACTACCATGGAGATACCCTGGTAAGAATTTTACTATTACGACATCCGTGCATCTTTTGCATACTTCTAAAACTAGTACATCATTGCTAACTATGAAGTTATTACTATTTTTTTTTCAACAGAGAATCCCAGAGGATTGTGTGCCTCATTGGATGTATCAAAATGGCAGCCTTCGTGTTTTGAACATATATCCAGGTCATCCTACGAATCTCAACTGTCCATAACGGATTTCTCAAAGAAGTGGAGACATGCTAATCAAAAAATGGAATAAATGTATGGACAGTCGTAAGGAGGTCCTTGGAAGCAAAAGGAAGCGAAGCGCAAGAATTGGAGACAGGATGATCTCCATTCTCCATAATGGAGAGTCAGGGTCTATATTGTTTTATGCTATTTTACCTTAAAGAGGGTATTTAGGTCCTACCTAATACTAATAATCATGTGCTAAGAAAATTAAGTAGGGTTGGTTTGATGACTATGAGGATGATGATCGTATGACTTGTTATTAATAACGAGTAGAAGTTGTATGATGATGATTAGTAGGACTTGTTATTATATATGATGATGCATGATGCGAGCATGAAGAGTTATTATATATCAGCGGGTGAAATGAACATGGATTGGATTGAAGTGAAGGCAACATGCATGTGCTGCATGTCGAAAGTAGTACAATCCAAAACTTGATCAAAGTTAGGATTAGTATTACTTTCGACATGCACCACATGTTGCCTTCACTTTAATCTAAGCCATGTTTAGGCATAGCAGTAGCATTGGTAAACCAAACACGGAGATATAAGAGAGGACACTTCTCTCTATTAGCTAGCTAATAACAACCTAAATTAACCCCCAAAACCCCTAAACCAGCCCCTTTCAGAAAAAACAAAAACCTCAGCTCCAGCGAGCTGCTGACGCGTGGATGCCTTTTGGTCCCGGTTGGTGTCACCAATCGGGACCAGAGGCCCCCCTGCCTGGGTTGGCCGTAGCGGCCACGTGGAGGTCCATCTGTCCCGGTTCGTGTAAGAACCGGGACTAAAGGCCAAGGGCATTAGTAACGACCTTTTAGTCCCGGTTCAAAAACCGAGAAAGAAGGCCCTTATGAACCGGGACAAATGGCCCTTTTTCTACTAGTGGGACCAGCCGACCAGCAAGACGCCATGACCAGGATACCAGAGGCCCAACGTGCACCTTGCTCCCTCCGCTGCAAACCAGGATTCCCTTAGGGCCGACGCTGGTAAGATCTCTTCTCTTCTCTGCCTCGTGTCTCCCCATTCTTCTATTTTCTACCCAGCATCCATAATCCATATGTGAATTGTGAACTTGTGCCTGTATGTGAATAAACAACTGAAGTTTGTTGTTTTTGCCTTCCTGTTGAGAAAAGTTGATAAATAATAAGAGCAGTAACTTACTAGTATTTGTTAATTGATAGTATTTGGTAACTGCGTGGAAGTTTGAATGTGTTGAATTTCATTGTCAAACTGCAAGCTTGCGGCAGCGCGGATTATCATGTATATGAATCATATATTATCATGTACTCCCTCCGTTCCTAAATGTAAGTCTTTGTAGAGATTTTACTATGAACTACATACGAAGCAAAATGAATGAATATACACTCTAAACTGCATCTACATACATCCGTATGTGGTCCATAGTAAAATCTCTACAAAGACTTATATTTAGGAACGGAGGGAGTAGTTCCTAGTAACTCTGTCGTGTGATTACACACTTTTTTTATTGACTTGTGTATTTATTGCAAAACTACACATTATTTTATACCTTAAAAAACAGACAATGGAACCGGCAGTCCGACGAGTAAAAATCTGAACCGACAGCGACTACAGCTCATCACAAAGACGCTACACTCTCCACCATTCGATCACAAATACGTGCATTTCCAGTGTGGACCAGTTGCCATGGACGCTTGATAGCCTGACAACGCCACAAAATATCTCCACGTACGATCTACCCACACACCTTTGTTTTCGTAATGTACTACGCGTCGCTGGCTTTGGGGAAATATAACGAGATACCAAGGCTCGCCTAGCTAGCCTCGTCTCTGGTTTAAATTTCTCTTTCATTTCACTCTCTCCGTGCACTCTCGTCTTCGCGAATCTTCTCATCACCACAAGTTTGCATCGCATGACATGTGTTGTCGTAATCTGCTATCCCGATCAAAGTGTACAAAAGTCGGAAATTATTGATGGGACAGCGTACCTGGTGTGTGAGTGGACACTTAACAGCACCAGCTGATTGATCAGGGAGACGCTACACTTTGCTCCGACTATCGTGGATGCTAGCTTGACCGCGTGTCGCCACATATTATCTGTCGACCCCACACACACACGTCTTTCACGGTACGTTGCAGACTATTCTTTCTAGTGAGGATCGTAATCACGTAGCTAGTGACATGCACGGCTGCATCTCGACCCGCTTTCTCCTCGATTATTATCGGTGGTCCTCTCATCCTCCATCCGTCTCTTGCAGCTTCATTGCGTTCAGGTACTAGCGATTGATCAGCACATGTGTTGCACGACTACACTTTTTGTTGAAAATAACCCAACTTGCCTAATTAAGTTCTAGTCTAAATTATGTATTAGCGTTGTGTTAGTTCGGTATAAGGTTGCCGTGCGTGAGTTGAGTTGGCATATACCATACGTGAGTCCTAGTGTCGCATGCATGGTAAGTTTGAGATAGCTTCCATGTGTGCTAGTTTAAGTTTGATACGGTTTGGGATAGCTGTGTCTAGTTTGAGTCGGCCAGCTAGCTAGGGCGGGTCCTATATATACGTGTGTGCGTTATAACCAAGTTGTACTGTGTGAGAAAATCAGAAAGATAAATAAAGAGAAAAGAGGGCACGACAAGGGCCCTTGGCAAAAGTTTTTATACGCATGTGTTCGTTGTGATTTGATGTGATCGATCCTATGATGAATTTCCATCAATTGGTGGTATCTAGAGCAAGATTCGAGTGAAGCCGCGCTTGCCCCTGGGTGGCGACCCGACTAGCGCCTCGGGGTGGGTGATACAGTCACTGGTGTAGCGGCGAGAAGGGGTGAGCGATATAATCGTTGGGTGGTGCAGCAGCGAGGAGGAGAAGGCAATAGTCGTTCGAGGAGTGATGTATGAGGAGGTACGGGTGATCTTTGCTCGGCGGAGTGACGACAAGAAGGCGGTGAGGATGCTGTCGAAAGCGAGGCGACGAGTAATTGCCATTCGCTGGAACGATCTGGAGGAGGGCGACAGGTTGTTGTCGACAAGGCGTTGGTGATCATTGATGGTTATGGAGGTGCCAAAGTTGCGACACCCCGGGGCAAGCGAGTTTAAGTTTGAGACGGTTTGGGTTAGCCGTGTCTAGTTTGAGTCGGCCAGCTAGCTAGGGCTGGTCCTATATATACGTGTGTGCGTTATAGCCAAGCTGTACCGTGTAAGAAAATCAGAAAGATAAACAAAAAGAAAAGAGGGCACGACAAGGGCCCTTGGCAAAAGTTTTTGTGCGCATGTATTTGTTGTGATTTGATGTGATTGATCATGTGGTGAATTTTCAACACTTTTAGATGATAAGATTGCACAAACCATCAACTGTAGATGCAGGTTTTGCAAAAACACCTATATTATGGGTTTGTGGCATAGAATATCACATATTGCTGTAATCCGTTGCAGCTAGATTTAATTCAACATTTAGGACCAGTTCTTTTGGCAGCTTAAAAAATAAGCCGCCTCCTCCCTGTATTTTTTCATAAACTGTCTCTTTTATTCGTTGGGGCTTATAAAGTAGTTATGGAATAACTAATTTATAAATTTCAACAAACTAGATGATACCCCGCGCCTTGCGGCGGAAATTCAAGCTAAGAAATTTAGCTAGAAATTTATAGACAATTATGAGAGAACTTCTTAAGTGGGGAACACACACTTACATAAGGCTTCTCGCCAGCTGATTACTTGGATGTTGCCTATCCCGTCTTTTGCTTTTCTACTTTGGTACAATCCTGAGTGACATTATGTATTTCTTCCCATGACACAGGCATGTGTGCATTCTCCTTTACCTCACATCTCAATGTTGTAGACCAATTAACAATAGGGATATGAAATTCAGAAACTATTATAATAATTAGTTACTGACTGAACATGGCGCAAATGAGTAAAAGTCCATAATTTAGAACATGGTATGATTGACTTAATGATGTCTGCAAGTACCACTTTGGTTAGAATCTATTTCTTAGCATATTGTTCTATGCATACCTACGTCCAAAGGACCGATGAACAGAAAATCTTAGGAGTCAATCATTAAGACAGAAAGAGGTTCACTTAGCATATAATTCACAATGCTCTGCTTTGAAAACTACATATTCTACTAACTCCCTTTGTATAAAACAATTTGACAATGAGAAAGAGGGACATCTCCGACATTTTATGATAGTAATATGTATGGTTACAGAAATCGTGCTACCAATATAAGTTTTAGCTTTTACATATACTAAACAATAGTCTTTAAATCAAAGATTAAAAAATAAATGACACAAAAATAACATATGTAGAAACAACATGAGATGGGATTATCCTTGACTACATCGCAAAGATTAGGTTCACTTTACTTGCTGTGTGTTTGGATTTACATCAAATACCTTATCGACATGACAAAACGAAAGATCCCTACAAACAACATGAGAGGGGTGAGTTAATTTTAGCAGATTAATGCAGCCCCTATATCTTGATGTTGTTGCTTAAATAGAAATAAATAGTACTAATAAGAAAGGTAAAAAAATCGATTTCCAAAATCAAACTAATTGAACTGCAGCAGCACGAATTGTCCAACCATATGTACATCAAACCAGGAAAGAATTTTGGTGTGTCACGGACTCACGGACGCCTTCCTACGGAACGGATGACTACTGAATCTTGTGTACGGGAGGACGACCTGCTCGCCTACCAGTACCAGTGCACCGGATAACAGAGAATGGTTGTAGAGGTCATAAGCAAATGTAAGGGAACGCCAAGAAGTAAAGTAAAAAAGGATGGAGTTAGAACCTGCCGATGGAAAGGACATATTACCTCTCTTTCTCAGTTTACAGGGCGTGTGCATATCCCTAGGTCGTCAATTTGACCAACCTAATGCAGGTCATATATTACAAAAAATATACCAATATAAACTTCGGATGTTCTATTTTCAAGCGGTACAATTTTTATGTTATGTAGTTTATATTAGGGTGATAAAATTGACAACCTAGGTATATGCGCAGGACTTGTAAACTGAAATGGAGGGAATAGTGAGATTGCCGGATGGAGCCAAGCCAAGGCCGGTGGCCGCACGTGTTCTTCTCCATGCCGTGCGATGGCAGAAATTCATGAACACCGCACAAATGCAATTGCAGTTGCGGCATGCAACATAGTGACGACGTGGCTGCGGCCGTAATCCGAAGAGTCGTAGTTTGCTCACTCCACTCGTCGAAATCGGCTCCATGGCAGGGATCGCGAGTCCAGTGCCCATTGCTGAGGTCCTCGTAGATGGGATCTTCGTGGCCAAGGAGATCAAGTGGAGGGGAATTATTTTTTCTACGGAGAAGGGGGTTGAGAATCTAGGAGAGAGAGCGGTCGTATTCCCTAAAATGCCCGATTGTTTTCCCTAAAAAACGCTTGGTGGTTTAACTCCCTGATTACTGCAGCAATTAACGTGATACTTCTATTTGCTATGGGACGTGCATGCGTATGCATTGGTTGCATGCTCCTTATTTCTGTCACTATGGAGTTCTCGCCCTCTAATTATCCAGCCCGCTGATTTCTTTCCCTCAAGCGTCGCGCATATAGGTGGAGGATATGGAGCGAGATCGAGGGGAAAAAACTGTCATTGTCCCTTCATGATCTGCTGGGTTAATAAATTCGAACGAATGAGGTACTAATTATTTGTGAAAATTATTTTAGAAAATAAATGATGACATGGATGCATGGCTGCATTATGCATGTCGATTGTTGGTGTTTAGGACTGAGCGCTGATGTGGCATTTATGCTGATGTGGACAGTTTGCATGTAGAGAGAATTGTTAGTAGTGGGGATCAACTTCTTAAGAATAGAGGATTTAGAGAACGGCTTATTTTTCAAACTGGAGAGAGACTGCTTAATTTTTATGCCACTAAAAAAACCTAGAGGTTAATACGTTGATTTGTTTTCAGACTGGCAGGGTTTCTCTTATAAATCCATGCATCTTAAAGATAACCGGCCACATCAGCCGATCAACTAATTGTAATAGCTCTCAAATCTGTACAACCGAGCTCGAACTTTCTCAGATTAGTATTGGGTACATGTACAATTTACCTGGTTGAACTAAAATGTTGAACGAGGTAACTAAAATTGCCAATAAAACTTCTAGTCCGAAAGAGTTCAGATTTTCGGGGACCAATGTTTGATACATTTATGGTTTACAATATTTCTTCACATTTTTTTAATGTTAAATTTCATGCCGAACACTACAACCCCAGATATTGATTTTTTTTGGAAAAGGAGGCATGCCCCAGGCCTCTGCATCTGAACGATGCATGCAGCCATATTATTAAAACTCTCAAAGCAAACAATATTCAAAATATTATAGCTGGCATAAGGAGTAGAATGGCAAAAAGGAACTCAAAATTACAACCGGTGGAAGATATAGGACTAGAAAACTAGATTCCCATCCTGTTAAGCGACCGCCATCCAAACCGGTTGAATATAGCCCGAACTACCATCTCCCATTGGTTGCACACAGTAATCAGCGGCTCCCTGGAGTCCATAGGAGTGAGTAAGGACCACTTACGGATCCATGCGGTAGCTCTGAAGATGACCTGCAAGAAGGTTGAAAATTGTTGTTTGTTAAAAATCATGTCGTTCCTGCAGCTCCGTATAGCCCACAGTAGTGTACATATTCCAATTCGAATACGGGCCAAAGTATTACGTTCCACCCCAGCTAACCACGTCCCAAACAACGATTCAATGCTAACTAGAGGGACAATGTTGAAGGCTATATGAATTGTTCTCCACAATAATTTGGCTAGGGGACAATCAATGAAAAGATGTTGTATTGTCTCATTATTATCATAAAAACAACATCATGAGCCGCCTACCCAATGTCGTTTTAACAAATTATCTTTGGTGAGGATCACTTGCTTGTGAACAAACCACATAAATATTTTAATGCGCAAGGGGACCTTAACTTTCCATATATGAATAGATCTCAGGATTGTGCCAGCGTTAATTAGATCCAAATAAAAGGATTTGACCGTGAACAATCCATTTGTAGTCAAACTCCGATGTAATGAATTAGGTTGTTCGGATAATTGAACATCCATCAATATCCGTACCAAATGTATCCATGAATTCCACCGCTCCCCAACTAGAGAACGCCTAAACTAAATATTCAAAGGGGTCGATTGTAATATCGTGCAAACATAACTCTCCTTACGTTGGACAATATTATAAAGCCTTGGATATTGAATGGCTAATCACGCCTCCCCTAGCCATGTGTCCTCCCAAAATCGTGTGGCCATCCCATTACCAACAAAAAATTTGGTTCTATGAAAGAATAAGTCTTTAATTCTCATAAGCCCCTTCCAGAAAGGTGAATCTATCGGCCTCGCGATCACTTGTGCTAGCGTTTTCGATTGTAGATATTTGTTGCGTAAAATTTGTGTCCACATACCATCGTTCTCTACCGAAAGCCTAAATAGCCATTTGCCAAGGCATTTATTCTTGATCTCCAGGTTCTCAATACCAAGACCTCCCTGATCCTTGGGTCGGCATAATATATCCCAACGAGCTAAGAGATATTTCTTCTTGGCCTCATCTGACTGCCAGAACAATCGAGATCGAAAGAAGTCTAGTCTCCTCCATACCCCTTTGGGTACCTCAAAGAAGGATAGGAAAAACATCGGCATACTCATCAGTACCGAGTTAATGAGTACTAGTTGTCCATCGTACGACATTAACTTACCCTTCCAATAACTAAGCTTTTTCTCAATTCGATCTTCGATGCACTTCCACTCCTTGATAGAAAGCTTCCGATGGTGAATTAGTATGCCCAAATAGCTAAATGGTAAAGAACCCAACTCACAACCGAACAATTGTCTATAAGTGTCTTACTCCTCTTTGGCACGACCAAAGCAAAAGAGCTCGCTTTTGTTGAAGTTAATTTTTAGCCCCGACAATTGCTCGAAGAGACATATATAAGACCAATTTCATATTCCGAGCTTTTGCAACGTCATGCTCCATGAAAAGAATAGTGTCGTCTGCGTATTGTAAAATGGATACTCCCCCATCTACCAGATGAGGAACTAAGCCATTTACTTGGCCATTCTCCTTGGCCCTACCAATAAGGACGGTCAACATATCTGCCACTATATTAAATAAGAGAGGAGACATTGAATCCCCTTGTCTCAAGCCTTTATGGGTCTGAAAATAGTGGCATATATCATCGTTAACCTTAATGCCGGTTAGAACCGGGACCAAATGTTGTCCTTTAGTCCCGGTTTTAGCCATAATTTAGGACTAAAGAGAAGACTATATATACCCCCGCCCCTGCCCGCGAACAGAGCCACTGCTTCGTTTTTTAGCCGCCCGTGGGAGAGGTGTGTATTGCTCTAGCTCACCTCCTACGCACATGAGGTGTTCGATGAAATGCCCGAGCCACACTTAAACTTTTTCCTCTCCAAGCTCCTTGTCCAAGCTCCATTTTCCTCAAGATTTGTTTAGATTTGTCATTCCGTCCTGTCCCATCCCCGTCCTCACTGTCGTCGATCGCCCGCGCCGATCTCGTCGCCGGCACCACCGTGGTAAGCCTCTTGTTCTTATCTTCTTTCTAAAAGAAAATTTTCTTAATTGTATGATTTAGATAGATACTACCTCCGTAAACTAATATAAGAGTGTTTAGATCACTATTTTAGTTATCTAAACACTTTTATATTAGTTTACAGAGGGAGTACTTGTATATTCTTACTTTTATTATTGTCTGTTATTATATAGTGCGATGGTTTTAGTATCCGCCCCCGTCGGCCCTCGTCTTGTCTATGATTTGGATGTGGTATATTATCTTTTATAACTATTTGTTTCATTTAGTGTCTATGAAAATTATGCCGACCAACATGGCATAGATGTTTGTTGGAAATATGCCCTAGAGGCAATAATAAATAGTTATTATTATATTTCCTTGTTCATAATAATCGTTTATTATCCATGCTATAATTGTATTGATAGGAAACTCAGATACATGTGTGGATACATAGACAACACCATGTCCCTAGTAAGCGTCTAGTTGACTAGCTCGTTGATCAATAGATGGTTACGGTTTCCTGACCATGGACATTGGATGTCGTTGATAACGGGATCACATCATTAGGAGAATGATGTGATGGACAAGACCCAATCCTAAGCCTAGCACAAGATCATGTAGTTCGTATGCTAAAGCTTTTCTAATGTCAAGTATCATTTCCTTAGACCATGAGATTGTGCAACTCCCGGATACCGTAGGAGTGCTTTGGTGTGCCAAACGTCACAACGTAACTGGGTGGCTATAAAGGTACACTACGGGTATCTCCGAAAGTGTCTGTTGGGTTGGCACGAATCGAGACTGGGATTTGTCACTCCGTGTAAACGGAGAGGTATCTCTGGGCCCACTCGGTAGGACATCATCATAATGTGCACAATGTGATCAAGGAGTTGATCACGGGATGATGTGTTACGAAACGAGTAAAGAGACTTGCCGGTAACGAGATTGAACAAGGTATCGGGATATCGACGATCGAATCTCGAGGCAAGTATCGTACCGCTAGACAAAGGGAATTGTATACGGGATTGATTAAGTCCTTGACATCGTGGTTCATCCGATGAGATCATCGTGGAACATGTGGGAGCCAACATGGGTATCCAGATCCCGCTGTTGGTTATTGACCGGAGAGTCATCTCGGTCATGTCTGCATGTCTCCCGAACCCGTAGGGTCTACACACTTAAGGTTCGGTGACGCTAGGGTTATAGAGATATTAGTATGCGGTAACCCGAAAGTTGTTCGGAGTCCCGGATGAGATCCCGGACGTCACGAGGAGTTCCGGAATGGTTCGGAGGTAAAGAATTATATATAGGAAGTGCTATTTCGGCCATCGGGACAAGTTTCGGGGTCACCGGTATTGTACCGGGACCACCGGAAGGGTCCCGGGGGTCCACCGGGTGGGGCCACCTGCCCCGGAGGGCCACATGGGCTGTAAGGGGTGCGCCTTGGCCTACATGGGCCAAGGGCACCAGCCCTTAGAGGCCCATGCGCCAAAGGGACAAGAGGAGGGGAGAGTCCTAAAGGGGGAAGGCACCTCCGAGGTGCCTTGGGGAGGAGGAACTCCTCCCTGGCCGCACCCTTCCTTGGAGGAAGGGCAAAGGCTGTGCCCCCCCTCTCCCTTGGCCCTATATATAGTGGGGGGAAGGGAGGGCAACCATACCTAAGCCCTGGCGCCTCCCTCTCCCTCCCATGACACATCTCCCTCCTCCCACAGCGCTTGGCGAAGCCCTGTTGGAATCCCGCTACTTCCACCACCACGCCGTCGTGCTGTTGGATCTCCATCAACCTCTCCTTCCCCCTTGTTGGATCAAGAAGGAGGAGACGTCGCTGCTCCGTACGTGTGTTGAACGCGGAGGTGCTGTCCGTTCGGCGCTAGGATCATTGGTGATTTGGATCACGACGAGTACGACTCCATCAACCCCGTTCTCTTGAACGCTTCCGCGCGCGATCTACAAGGGTATGTAGATCCACTCCTCCCTCGTTGCTAGATGACTCCATAGATAGATCTTGGTGACACGTAGGAAAATTTTGAATTTATGCTACGTTCCCCAACAGTGGTATCAGAGCTAGGTCTATGCGTAGTTTCTATGCACGAGTAGAACACAAAGTAGTTGTGGGCATTGATTTTGTTCAATATGCTTACCGTTACTAGTCCAATCTTGATTCGGTGGCATTGTGGGATGAAGCGGCCCGGACCGACCTTACACGTACTCTTACGTGAGACTGGTTCCACCGACTGACATGCACTAGTTGCATAAGGTGGCTAGCGGGTGTCTGTCTCTCCCACTTTAGTCGGATCGGATTCGATGAAAAGGGTCCTTATGAAGGGTAAATAGCAATTGGCATATCACGTTGTGGTTTTTGCGTAGGTAAGAAACGTTCTTGCTAGAAACCCATAGCAGCCACGTAAAACATGCAAACAACAATTAGAGGACATCTAACTTGTTTTTGCAGGGTATGCTATGTGATGTGATATGGCCAAAAGGATGTGATGAATGATATATGTGATGTATGAGATTGATCATGTTCTTGTAATAGGAATCACGACTTGCATGTCGATGAGTATGACAACCAGTAGGAGCCATAGGAGTTGTCTTAATTTATTTATGACCTGCGTGTCAACATAAATGTCATGTAATTACTTTACTTTATTGCTAACCGTTAGCTGTAGTAGTAGAAGTAATAGTTGGCGAGACAACTTCATGGAGACACAATGATGGAGATCATGGTGTCATGCCGGTGACGATGATGATCATGGAGCCCCGAAGATGGAGATCAAAAGGAGCAATATGATATTGGCCATATCATGTCACTATTTGATTGCATGTGATGTTTATCATGTTTATACATCTTATTTGCTTAGAACGACGGTAGTAAATAAGATGATCCCTCGTTAAAATTTCAAGAAAGTGTTCCCCCTAACTGTGCACCGTTGCGACAGTTCGTGTTTCAAAGCACCACGTGATGATCAGGTGTTAGATTCTTACGTTCACATACAACGGGTGTAAGCCAGATTTACACACGCGAAACACTTAGGTTGACTTGACGAGCCTAGCATGTACAGACATGGCCTCGGAACACAGAAGACCGAAAGGTCGAACATGAGTCGTATAGAAGATACGATCAACATGAAGATGTTCACCGATGTTGACTAGTCCGTCTCACGTGATGATCGGACACGGCCTAGTTGACTCGGATCATGTAATCACTTAGATGACTAGAGGGATGTCTATCTGAGTGGGAGTTCATAAGATGAACTTGTTTATCCTGAACATAGTCAAAAGGATTTTGCAAATTATGTCGTAGCTCGCACTTTAGTTCTACTGTTTAGATATGTTCCTAGAGAAAATTTAGTTGAAAGTTGATAGTAGAATTATGCGGACTAGGTCCGTAAACTGAGGATTGTCCTCATTGCTTCATAGAAGGCTTATGTCCTTAATGCACCGCTCAGTGTGCTGAACCTCGAACGTCGTCTGTGGATGTTGCGAACATCTGACATACACATTTTGATAACTACGTGATAATTCAGTTAAACGGTTTAGAGTTGAGGCACCGAAGACGTTTTGAAACGTCGCGAAACATATGAGATGTTTCGAGGGCTGAAATTGGGATTTCAGGCTCGTGCCCATGTCAAGAGGTATAAGACTTCCGACGATTTTCTTAGCCTGCAAACTAAGGGAGAAAAGCTCAATTGTTGAACTTGTGCTCAGATTGTCTGAGTACAACAATCGCTTGAATCGAGTGGGAGTTGATCTTCCAGATGAGAAAGTGATGTTTCTCCGAAGTCATTACCACCAAGCTGCTTGAGCTTCGTGATGAACTATAATATATCAGGGACATATATGATGATCCTTGAGATATTCGCGATGTTTGACACCACAAAAGTAGAGATCAGGAAGGAGCATCAATTGTTGATGGTTGGTGAAACCACTAGTTTCAAGAAGGGCAAGGGCAAAAAGGGATGCTTCATGAAACGGCAAATCAGCTGCTGCTCTAGTGAAGAAACCCAAGGTTGAACCCAAACCCGAGACTAAGTGCTTCTGTAATAAAGGGAACAGCCACTGGAGCAGAATTACCCTAGATACTTGGTAGATGAGAAGGCTGGCAAGGTCGATAGAAGTATATTGGATATACATTGTGTTGATGTGTACTTTACTAGTACTCCTAGTAGCACCAGGGTATTAGATACCAGTTCGGTTGCTAAGTGTTAGTAACTCGAAATAAAAGCTATGGAATAAACGGCGACTAGCTAAAGGTGAGCTGACGATATGTGTTGGAAGTGTTTCCAATGTTGATATGATCAAGCATCGCACGCTCCCTCTACCATCGAGATTGGTGTTTGCGTTGAGCATAGACATGATTGGATTATGTCTATCACAATACGGTTATTCATTTAAGGAGAATAACGGTTACTCTGTTTATTTGAATAATACCTTCAATGGTCATGCACCTAAAATGAATGGTTCATTGAATCTCGATCATAGTGATACACATGTTCATGCCAAAAGATATAAGATAGTAATGATAGTACCACCTACTTGTGGCACTGCCACGTAAGTCATATCGGTATAAAACGCATGAAGAAGCTCCATGTTGATGGATCTTTGGACTCACTCATTTTTGAAAAGTTTGAGGCATGCGAACCATGTCTATTGGTGTATATGCATGAAGAAACTCCATGCAAATGGACCGTTTGGACTCACTTGATTTTGAATCACTTGAGACATGCAAATCATACCACATGGGCAAGATGACTAAAAGCCTCGTTTTCAGTAAAATGGAACTAGAAAGCAACTTGTTGGAAGTAATACATTTTGATGTGTGCAGTCCAATGAGTGCTGAGGCATGTAGTGGATATCGTTATGTTCTTACTTCACAGATGATTTGAGTAGATGTTGAGTATATTTACTTGATGAATCACGAGTCTGAATTATTGAAAGGTTCAAGTAATTTCAGGGTGAAGTTGAAAGATCGTCGTGACAAGAGGATAAAAGATCTATGATATGATCATAGAGATGAATATCTGAATTACGAGTTTGGCACAGAATTGAGACATTGTGAAAATTATTTCACAACTAATACAGCCTGGAACACCATAGTGTGATGGTGTGTCCGAACATCATAACTGCACCCTATTGGATATGATGCATACCATGATGTCTCTTATCGAATTACCACGATAGTTTATGGGTTAGGCATTAAAGACAACCACATTCACTTTAAATAAGGCACCACGTTTTTCCGATGAGATGACACCGTATGAACTATGGTTTAGAGAAACCTAAGCTGTCATTTCTTAAAAGTTTGGGGCTGCGACGCTTATGCGAAAAAGTTTCAGGCTGATAAGCTCGAACCCAAAGCGGATAAATGCATCTTCATAGGACACCCAAAACAGTTGGGTATACCTCCTGTCTCAGATCCGAAAACAATAAGGGATTGTTTCTAGAATCGGGTCCTTTCTCGAAGAAAAGTTTCTCTCGAAAGAATTGAGTGGGAGGATGGTGGAGACTTGATGAGGTTATTGAACCGTCTCTTCAACTAGTGTGTGGCAGGGCACAGGAAGTTGTTCCTGTGGCACCTACACCAATTGAAGTGGAAGCTTATGATAGTGATCATGAAACTTCAGATCAAGTCACTACCAAACCTCGTGGGATGACAAGGATGCATACTACTTCAGAGTGGTACGTGATCCTGTCTTGGAAGTCATGTTGCTAGACAACAATGAACCTACGAGCTATGGAGAAGCGATGGTGGGCCCGGATTCCGATAAATGGCTCGAGGCCATAAAATCCGAGAGAGGATCCATGTATGGAAACAAAGTGTAGACTTTGAAAGAACAGCTCGATGGTCGTGAGGCTGTTGAGTGCAGATGGATTTTAAAAGGAAGACAGACAATGATGGTAAATGTCACCATTAAGAAGGCTCGACTTGTCGTTAAGATATTTTCCGACAAGTTCAAGGAGTTGACTACGATGAGACTTTCTCACTCGTAGCGATGCTAAGAGTCTGTTGGAATTATATTAGCGATTACTGCATTATTTATGAAATCTTGCAAATAGGATGTCAAAACATTGTTTCCTCGACGATTTTCTTGAGGAAAGGTTGTATGTGATACAACCGGAAGGTTTTGTCAATCCTGAAAGATGCTAATAAGTATGCAAAGCTCCAGCAATCCTTCTAAGGACTGGAGTAAGCATCTCGGAGTTGGAATGTATGCTTTGATGAGATGATCAAAGATTTTGGGTGTATACAAAGTTTATGAGAAACTTGTATTTCCAAAGAAGTGAGTGGGAGCACTATAGAATTTCTGATGAATATATGTTGTTGACATATTGTTGATCGGAAATGACGTAGAATTTCTGGAAAGCATATAGGGTTATTTGGAAAGTGTTTTTCAATGGAAAGCCTGGATTAAGCTACTTGAACATTGAGCATCAAGATCTATAAGGATAGATCAAAACGCTTAATGGTACTTTCAAATGAGCACATACCTTGACATGATCTTGAAGGTGTTCAAGATGGATCAGTCAAAGAAGGAGTTCTTGCCTGAGTTGTAAGGTATGAAGTTAAGACTGAAAGCTCGACCACGGCAGAATAGAGAGAAAGGACGAAGGTCGTCCCCTATGCTTAAGACATAGGCCCTACAGTATGCTATGCTGTGTACCGCACCTGAAATGTGCCTTGCCATGAGTCAGTCAAGGGGTACAAGAGTGATCCAAGAATGGATCACAGGACAGTGGTCAAAGTTATCCTTAGTAACTAGTGGACTAAGGAATTTTCTCGATTATGGAGGTGGTAAAAGAGTTCGTCGTAAAGGGTTACGCCGATGCAAACTTTGACACTAATCCAGATTATTCTGAGTAGTAAACTGGATTCGTATAGTAGAACAGTTATTTGGAATAGCTCCAAATGTAGCAGTTGCATCTACAAGATGACATAAGAAATTTGCGAAGTACATACGGATCTGAATGTTGCAGACCCGTTGACTAAAACCTCTCTCACAAGCAAAACATGATCAAACCCAGAACTCATTGAGTCTTAATCACATGATGATGTGAACTAGTTTAGTGACACTAGTAAACTCTTTGGATGTTGGTCACATGGCGATGTGACCTGTGAGTGTTAATCACATGGCGATGTGAACTAGATTATTGACTCTAGTGCAAGTGGGAGACTGTTGGAAATATGCCCTAGAGGCAATAATAAATAGTTATTATTATATTTCCTTGTTCATAATAATCGTTTATTATCCATGCTATAATTGTATTGATAGGAAACTCAGATACATGTGTGGATACATAGACAACACCATGTCCCTAGTAAGCCTCTAGTTGACTAGCTCGTTGATCAATAGATGGTTACGGTTTCCTGACCATGGACATTGGATGTCATTGATAACGGGATCACATCATTAGGAGAATGATGTGATGGACAAGACCCAATCCTAAGCCTAGCACAAGATCATGTAGTTCGTATGCTAAAGCTTTTCTAATGTCAAGTATCATTTCCTTAGACCATGAGATTGTGCAACTCCCGGATACCGTAGGAGTGCTTTGGGTGTGCCAAACGTCACAACGTAACTGGGTGGCTATAAAGGTACACTACAGGTATCTCCGAAAGTGTCTGTTGGGTTGGCACGAATCGAGACTGGGATTTGTCACTCCGTGTAAACGGAGAGGTATCTCTGGGCCCACTCGGTAGGACATCATCATAATGTGCACAATGTGATCAAGGAGTTGATCACGGGATGATGTGTTACGAAACGAGTAAAGAGACTTGCCGGTAACGAGATTGAACAAGGTATCGGGATACCAACGATCGAATCTCGGGCAAGTATCGTACCGATAGACAAAGGGGAATTGTATACGGGATTGATTAAGTCCTTGACATCGTGGTTCATCCGATGAGATCATCGTGGAACATGTGGGAGCCAACATGGGTATCCAGATCCCGCTGTTGGTTATTGACCGGAGAGTCATCTCGGTCATGTCTGCATGTCTCCCGAACCCGTAGGGTCTACACACTTAAGGTTCGGTGACGCTAGGGTTATAGAGATATTAGTATGCGGTAACCCGAAAGTTGTTCGGAGTCCCGGATGAGATCCCGGACGTCACGAGGAGTTCCGGAATGGTTCGGAGGTAAAGAATTATATATAGGAAGTGCTATTTCGGCCATCGGGACAAGTTTCGGGGTCACCGGTATTGTACCGGGACCACCGGAAGGGTCCCGGGGGTCCACCGGGTGGGGCCACCTGCCCCGAAGGGCCACATGGGCTGTAGGGGGTGCGCCTTGGCCTACATGGGCCAAGGGCACCAGCCCTTAGAGGCCCATGCGCCAAAGGGACAAGAGGAGGGGAGAGTCCTAAAGGGGGAAGGCACCTCCGAGGTGCCTTGGGGAGGATGGACTCCTCCCCCCCCCCTTGGCCGCACCCTTCCTTGGAGGAAGGGGCAAGGCTGCGCCCTCCCCCTCTCCCTTGGCCCTATATATAGTGGGGGGGAAGGGAGGGCAACCATACCTAAGCCCTGGCGCCTCCCTCTCCCTCCCATGACACATCTCCCTCCTCCCGCAGCGCTTGGCGAAGCCCTGTTGGAATCCCGCTACTTCCACCACCACGCCGTCGTGCTGCTGGATCTCCATCAACCTCTCCTCCCCCCTTGCTGGATCAAGAAGGAGGAGACGTCGCTGTTCCGTACGTGTGTTGAACGCGGAGGTGTCGTCCGTTCGGCGCTAGGATCGTCGGTGATTTGGATCACGACGAGTACGACTCCATCAACCCCGTTCTCTTGAACGCTTCCGCGCGCGATCTACAAGGGTATGTAGATCCACTCCTCCCTCGTTGCTAGATGACTCCATAGATAGATCTTGGTGACACGTAGGAAAATTTTGAATTTATGCTACGTTCCCCAACAATGTTTTTATCTAGGAGGTATGTGAACCGGAAATTTCAACCGACCCTCTTGTCGAGAGGTTAAATTTAGTTGAAAAAGAAAAAAAATTCTTGAAGAAAAAATTGAAAAGAATTGAGGAGGAGGAGATGGAATTGGAGTTTTATGTTGCGGATGTCGTCGGTTATCACAAGATCAAGATGGATGCAATGCGCTTGAAGATTAGATAGATTGGAAAATATGTCATTCATACTGAGGCTTGGTATCAATTATGCCGTTGGATCAATTGTTACCTTAATTAGTTGCAATTATGATCGCATTTGTTGTTGCATTGAAATGTTTTACATAGTTTCAATGTATGGTTTAATTAGATGCTTTAAAGAGCTATATGTTGTTCAATGAGAACTATGTATGAACTTTATGTATTTATTTTTTCAGTAATAACATTTGATCACTAATGTATTTTGGTTTTAATGTGATGATGAACTTCTATTAATTTGGTCACTTCTCTATTCATGATGTTCTGTAATGGTTTTGACACACTTATATATAATGCACGCAGATGAACCGGCAATGGGTGTACAGTGACAGATGCACCTCTGAGTACATTAAGGGCGTGCATAATGTTCTCGAAGTGGCTGAAGCAAACAAGCAGAATGGTTTTATATGTTGTCCATGCCCTATCTGTGGGAATACGAAGCCTTACTCTAACTCGAAAACCCTTCACATCCAGCTGCTTGAGAAGGGTTTCATGCCACACTATAATGTTTGGACCAAGCACGGAGAAAGAAGGGTCATGATGGAAGACAACGAATAAGAAGAGGATGATGACAACTATCCACCCCCTGAATACAGTGATGCTGCAACGAGGGAAGCTGAAGATTAAGAACAACCAGACGATGTGCCCGATGATGATCTTCGCCGAGTCATTATTGATGCAAAGAGACAATGCCAAACTGAAAGGGAGAAGTTCAAGTTCGATTGCATGTTAAAGGATCACAAAAAAGGGTTGTACCCAAATTGCGAAGATGGCAACACAAAGCTCGATACCACACTGGAATTTGTGCAATGGAAGGCAGACAATGGTGTACCTGATAACGGATTTGAGAAGCTACTGAAAATATTAAAAAAAAGAAGCTTCCAAAGGATAACAAATTGCCCGACAGTACGTACGGAGCAAAGAAGGTTCTATGCCCTAGGATTGGAGGTGCAGAAGATACATGCATGCCCTAATGACTGCATCCTTTATTGCGGTGCGTACGAGGATTTGAACGCATGCCCGGTATGCGATGCATTACGGTATAAGATCAGACGAGATGACCCTGGTGATGTTGAGGATGAGCGTCCCAAGAAGAGGGTTCCTACCAAGGGGATGTGGTATGCTCCTATAATACCACGGTTGAAACATCTGTTCAGAAACAAAGAGCATGCCAAGTTGATGTGATGGCACAAAGAGGACCGTAAGGAAGACAGAAAGTTGAGAGCACCCGCTGACGGGTCGCAATGGAGAAAAATCGAGAGAACGTGGGGGGACTTTGCAGGTGACGCAAGGAACATATGGTTTGGTTTAAGCACGAATGACATTAATTCTTTTGGGGAGTAGAGTAGCAATCATATCACCTGGCCCATGACTCTATGTATCTATAACCTTCCTCCTTATGTTGTGCATGAAACGGAAGTTCATTATGATGCCAGTGCTCATCCAAGGCCTTAAGCATCCCGGCAACAACATTTATGTGTACCTAAGGCCATTAGTTGAAGAACTTTTACAGCTGTGGAATGGAAAAGGTGTACGTGTGTGTGATGTGCACTACCAGAAGGAATTTGACCTACATGCGTTGCTGTTTGTAATCATTAATGATTGGCCTGCTCTCAGTAACCTTTCAGAACAGACAAACAAGGGATACCATGCATGCACGCAATGTTTAGATGACACTGAAAGAATATATTTGGACAAATGCAGGAAGAATGTGTACTTGGGACATCGTCGGTTTCTTCTAACCAACCATCAATGTCAAAAGAAAGGCAAGCATGTCAGGACCCCGATCCTAAGCCACATTGATCTAGCATGTAACACATTATATCACTTTGCGGCCTCACGCATGGTATCCCCACGGGTGTCACCTTACCTGGGCTTGGACCGTTTGCGCCTTTTGACTCACATATATGATATTGTCGCTAGCATCTAGATGACAAAGAACCCGGGACGACATGACTAGTCGTGAACCCAAAGTGGCACTAACTTACAGGGACAGGCATACATGACCCAGCAACGAACGTGTCGGTCATCAGCGAGTGAATTCGGGCTGTAGGAACTGGGCTAGCAGGACTCCGGGAATCCGGGCTGTAGCAGGCTAACAGGACTCTGAAAGTCACCGCGTGACATCTCCCCGAAGGGACAGACACAGGATCGAAGAAGGATACATGCCGACCAGTCTAAGTGTTCTGGAGCAGTAGCAACTGGGCTAACAGGACTCTGGTAAACCGGGCTATAGCAGACTACCATGGCTCAGTGGAAGCACTAGACTACATTTCCCATAAGAGAGGCTACCAAGGATAGACAACTAGGTTGTCGGATCCCACACATACCAAGCATTTCAATCATACACACAATATGCTCGATATGTGTAAATACAACATGGCATCACAACAAAACTTGATTGCATTTAAAAAATGTCTACAGGTTCCAGAAAATGTGTTTTGTGACATCAAAAAATTATACAATGTAAATAAATCGAGTAACTAAAACAATCGGACCACTAAAAAATGTACGTAACATTTCAAGAAAACATGTTGTGAAACAAAATGCACATGACCGAAACAAAAATAGTAAGCAAGAAATGTTATGAAAAAACGCAATTTGAAGCAGCCTGCAACAAATTTGTGCGCATTTGCTCGACAAGAAGCAACGATCGTCACATAGGAGCTTTGCCAATAGCGACCCAGTCCGTGTGGCCCATTAAGAACACTTTTACAAATTCGTGAATGCATATTAATATTCGACAATATTTTGAAATCCGTGATCATTTACAAATTTTTGATTATTTTTTAAATTATAAAACATATTTAACAGAATTTGGGAATCTAATTTAAAATTTCTGAACATTTTGAAAATCACGAATTCTACTAAAATTGTGTGAACAAGTTTTTGAATTCAGAATTGATATTTCTTATAAGTCTATAAAAGAATTCTAGCAGTTGGTCTTTTGGGAAAACCAGAAAAAACACTATGCAAAAAAAGGTTCTGAATGAAAACCGCATTTGAACGGAGCCAGCATGAAGCGCTAATGTGGGCCCGCTAGCGGAAGAACATTTCGTGCATTTCCTCGACTACGCAGCAATCGTCAGATAGACATTTTCCCAATAGTGACCAACTCAGTACGGCCCATTAAGAACGCATCCGTAAATTCGTCAATGCCTTTTATATTCAACAAGATTTGGAATATGTAAATATTTTTCAAAAATTATTAATAATTCTTCAAATTAGTAAATATTTTTAATAAAATATAATTAAGACTTAATTTTCAAGCTCATGCACATTTTAACAAAACCATAATAATTTTCAAAATTGTGAGAGCATCTTTTTAAAAATTCTCAACTGATGCTTTTAGAATCTTTAAAAATA
Source organism: Triticum urartu (assembly GCF_003073215.2). Taxonomy (NCBI): domain Eukaryota; kingdom Viridiplantae; phylum Streptophyta; class Magnoliopsida; order Poales; family Poaceae; genus Triticum; species Triticum urartu. Next base: position 1,777,166 of record NC_053023.1, read on the forward strand.
TTGCAGCCGACTTTTAGGGAAAAAATAAAGAAGAGAAAATAAGCAAAAAAATTATATGATGGAGCATACATGAAGTGCCAATATGAGTCGGCCC